>NC_033802.1:26389648-26541232 GCF_001876935.1 Asparagus officinalis
CAAATTTGGTTTTATTTCTTTATTTCATAATTTACGAGCTTTAACAATTTAAAGTACTTGCATTTCCCCTTCACTAAAAAAGCTAGCATATTGTTATCTTCAGGTGGACACTAAAAGATGCACGATCCTTGTGAGTGGGGTCCAGTTGGGTTTCCTTGGCTGTATGAGCACAGTTTCTACCTTCGTTGCCGAAGTATATGCAATGAGAGAGAGTGGACATAGTGGGAGAGCAGTAGCTTACACTATGGCAACCATCCTACCTTCATTTGCTATAGGAACTCTTATTTACTCAGTTCCAGTTTGGACGAAACATTACAGTTAGTTTATCCATCTCTCCGCAGAAAAAAAGGGGAAGAGAAAGGTCTTATCGTTCAATGATCATTATTGTGCGGCTGATATTCTCTTCAGCTGTATTTATAGAGGGGGAGCGTCCAGAATCTTCAATGATCATTATTGACCTTCTTCTCTGTCCAAATGCAGACTGAATATACGGTTAACTGCACATGCTCCCCTGTCGTATCGAAGCTTTGCACTTACTACTCCTGTAGTTGGTTCATTGTTACACATAGGCTCCCCGGTTTTTTTTTATTTTTATTTTTTATTTGTGATCTTTTTGTCCACAGATAGACCCTCTAATTTCTTGCAAGAGAAACATCATCCAACTTTTCACATAAGGGTAAAAGAGCCAAAAATATGTAACCCGTGGGTCTATGTGCAAAGTGAAACTACAGGGGTAGTAAATGCAAAATAATAACTCTACAGGGGGCCTATGTAGAAATAACCCTTCAATATATGACTTAAAAATTATTTGTAAAGATTGTGATGGTGCTGGATGAAACGGCCGCGTCCTTCAAGCAATTTGTATCTTATTTTTGCATTCGGTCAATCGTGGACAAGGAGTCAGTTCAGCTCAGGTGAACTCGAGGAAAGGCCTTAGTTTGAGATCTATTGATGGGTGGAACTTCTGAGGTTAACGAAAAGAAAATAAAAGTATGGGTTTTGTTAATGGTTTGTATATCCTGATTAATCCGTTCGTTTCAGTACAAATTTGTGAATTGGGTCTTGCTGATCTCAAAGAAGCTTTTATTGTTCAGATCAGTTAAATTTTGCGCAAGATCTCTCGTACATTCAAATTACGGATATATGCAAGTTAATTGAATGGAACATGAAACCCAGAGGAAATCAACTCAAATTTCTCTGGCATGCTTCATAGCATTGTATATGAAATTTGGATATGTTTGCCAAATAATGTTTGTGAAGTTTTCAGATGATAAATTAGTAAATTTCAATATGGATTTGAAAGCGAGATTATTTGATTATGATTTGAGCAAAATGGGTTCATTCAGTAACAGAGGGGTGTTAATGTGACAGTTTTGATTAAAACTTGTGATGTTTTGTTGCTTGTTGAACTTTTATATCCATTATTGATCTTTGCAGCTCAATGGATGTGCATATAAGTATTGGATTGTTTACATGTAGTCCCTCGCTCCTATGGTAGACTCCACAGCCATAATCCTCTGCTCATGTACACTTTCTTCTTGGTTTATAGGGGGGGATACTAAAGTTGAAAGAAGGTTTAATTACTGAAAGCCCACATGAACTTTCGTGGAGTTGCAATACCCCCTAAATGTTGTTATTACACTAAACCCTCTTGAACTTTAGGAGTTGTTGCACTTATCCCTTTTAGAATGTTTAATATTACTAAATTTTACATGATTATTTCTCATTTAATCTTTAAATTAGCACCATCGATTCTAACATCTCATGTGGCATGCAGGTGCCAAAAAAGAAAAAAAACGATGAAAATAATTCTTTAGTCCCAAAAAATTACCATTGATTCTCACTTCTCACTAAAATTTTCCTTTTTAATAAAATAAACTTGGTTGGGGCTAAGGGGGAATGTTTCAAATTTTTTTAGTCGTGTGCTTTTAAGTACCTCGCTAGAATCGATGGTGCTAAATCAATCTATGGGGATTAACATTAAATTTTCATGTGAGATTTAGTGATATAAAATAAGGGTTATGTGCAATCACTCGTAAAGTTTTTGGGGTTTAGTAATAAAAAACATACATGGGGAGTACTCTTCAAAATACAAGGCGGTGGCGAGAAAGGTTGGCTGCTTTTCATTACCAAAATGTTTTTTTTCCTAGAACTTCGTGCAAATCCCGGTGTAGACTTGGGATTATTATTAATTAGATAGCAGGAAAAGCCGTTAAATAATTACAATGGTGGGTCAAGAAATGTACAATACATGTAAGATATCTAACAATGACTCCATATTTCTTGATATAGATCTAAATTGAGTCGACGTCCAGTATTAAGGGAAAAAAGCGAGCGAGCTCGAGATTCGTTGAGATCTCGTTCAATTTCTAGGGTTTCGCTTCGTTTTTTTCGATTTGCGAAAGCCCTAGGATCGTTGATTTTTGTTTCGACTTGGATTAGAGAGGATTCATGTAGCTTTTTTTCCTTCAAAAAAAATGGAGAAAAAGCAAAAAGAAAAGAAATAGCATGGATAAATTTAGAGTTTTTTAGGATTTTTTGATTGGCCCAGTAGAAACTACCAATTTTGTGGCAAAAAGGATTTGGGGTGAGTCCAACCCATCTCTTTTTTCTGATTCTCTGCTCAAGCCCAAGTCCAAGCCCAATTCTTTGGAAACTAGGGTTAAAGAAACTAGGGTTAACAATGATTCTAGGGTTGAGTTTATTTTAGCGGATGAGATTGTTGAGTCCAATAATCGAGATAAATCAACGACGAAGGAGGATGGTGAGTGGGTTAAAGTGGTAAAGAAGAACCCCAGATCTCAGCCTCCCCTAAAAACCTTCGCTGCTCCTCGTCCTCGTTCTCTTTCTGCAGATTTTATTCGTCGAAATAGACTGTGCTTTCGTTGTGGAGGTTCAAATCATATGACGAAGGACTGCAGAGATCCAATTGTGTGTTTCAGATGCCAAGAATTGGGGGCATGAGGCGAGAAATTGTAGATCTAGAATCATTGGTCATGGCTCTGAGTATAGAGGGCGAGATAATGGTGGTCGTGGTCATAATAATGGTGGTCGTGGTCAGAATCTTGAAGGTTGAGGTCGAGGTCAAAATTTTCCTGGAGGAAGAGGTTCTGGTGGACGATCTGGAGGTCATCCTGGGAGATCTGATCGCTTGAATCCTTGGCAATGGAGGAGAGCGGTATCTACCTTTTCGTCTTCTAGAAAAGTTGAGCAAGTTTCTGCCAATCCCCTTCTGAATAAGGGTAAAAGGCCTCTTTCTACTGTGGATGAAGAAAAATTGCAAGATTCTTGTTTGAATTTTCAAGATCAAGGTCCTAGGGACTTTGGAGATTTGGAAGCAGAACTTAAAACCTCAAGTGATCACCCTCGTTTTGCTGCAGCGGTCCTCAATTTCGCGGGGGAGGTAAATTCTGGTTTTCAAAAGTTTAGAAACTTTGCAATAGTTTCGTTTGTTGAGGGAGGTAATGTTTCACTAGAAAGGCTAGAACTGGATCTTAGAGCTTTTTTTTCCTATGAATAAACATTGGGATGTTAGACTGTTCACAAATGGTGAAGTTTTAGTGAAAATTCAACCATGGAAGCAAATGGAAGATTTGATTAAGATGGGAATTATTTCTTAGATCGTGCAAGATTAAATTCGGGAGATGGAGTGCTTGGGAAGGAAATGTTGTGGAAAAAAGAAATTCCTGTGTTTGGATTAAACTGAAGAATGTTCCTCCACATTTGTGGAATAAGGAATCATTTGAGTTAATGGTCAAACCTTTTGCAGATCTAGTAGAACTTGATTCTCTTACAAATGCTTGTACAGAATTTTTAGATGCAGTTATGTTGGTGAAGTGTTTGGAGTATATTGATATTCCTAAAAAGTTAAAAATCTTTGTGGGAAAAAATCAATACAATGTAGACATAGCTATTATGTCTATCATGGGTGAAATTAGTGATGGAGAAAAGAAAAAGCAAAAGGTTGATCAGGTGGAAGGTACTTTTCAAAGTTCATATAATGATAAATGGTTTAAAGGAAGAAATAATAGTGGATCTGGATCTTCTTCGCATATTGAGTCAACAAATACCTCTTGGACTGTTCGACAAGATTTGAGAGACTCTCCATGGGGTACTCCTGCTGCCAGACTTTGGACAGATGCTAAGAATTTTTATCAAAAATAAAAAACTGTTTGGGAACCTTGGGTGATTAATAAGACTCATTTGGGTGGTGATGAGCAAATTCCAGAAAAAGAAGAAGTGGTGGATGTAACTGAAGATACTTATGAACAAGAGAATATTTCTGAAGATATTACACATAAGCATGATGAGTTGGGTGGTGTCTTTAAAGATGAGGAAAATACAGGGATTTGGGGGGGGGAATCAATTCTGATGAAGATAAAGGCAAAGCTCTCATATTAAATGAGGATCAGGATATAATCAACTGGCCTTCTTCCCTAATTCCACAGTCTAATGAAGATAATATAGAGAAGGAAGATGAGATCCCTATGATTCAACCTTTGAATTCTCTGCCTCCTGAGGACTCACTTACAAAAGTGACTTTTGTTAGGAGATGCTCCAGATTTGTTGATCTTGAACCTATGACGGCGTTGGCTAGAGCTACCTCCAGAATTGCTAGGAATGATGAATTTTCCTCACATGGAGTTTCTGCCAGTGGTTCAGATGATGATTCTACTTCATTGGGTTCTTCTTTTGTGCCTATTTTGTTTGATAATTGCTCTAATAATCAATTGCAGAATTCATTGGGTTCTTCTTTTGTGCCTATTTTGTTTGATAATTGCTCTAATAATCAATTGCAGAAGTTTGCTTCTAAATGTGCCTTCTTTTGTGCCTATTTTGTTTGATAATTGCTCTAATAATCAATTGCAGAAGTTTGCTTCTAAATGTGCTATTGTTCTTAAGCCTCAAGAGGATTTTGATCCTCTAAAAAAAGTAAGGCAGATGGAGTTTGAAAGAGCTACCAATGTGTAGGCTCTGGATATATTTCCTTTGTGGGGGATTGCTTATATTGATATGTTGATTACATGGAATGTGAGAGGATTAGGATTGAATTCTAAAAGATTTGGGGTTAAGGATTTTTGTCACTTGAACAAATTTGAGGTTATTTGTTTATAGGAAACCAAATTGAATTGTTTTTCTAATAGTGTTCTTAAGTTTAGGGGGTAATATGTTTGATTGGGCTTTTGTGCCTGCTGAGGGAGCTTCTGGTGGAATTTTGGTTGGATGGAATACTCTTAAATGGAGGAGTTTGCAGGAGAAATCTGACAAATATGTGTTATCAGTGGTTCTACAAAATAAAAAAAATGAGTTTATCTGGACTGTTTCTTCAGTCTATGGACCACATTGTAATAGTGAGAGACAAATTTTTTGGCAGGAGCTTAAAATTGTTAAAGATAATTTCCTAGGTCCTTGGGTTGTGGTGGGGGATTTTAATGTTACTTCAAATCCTAATGATAGAAAAGGTAAATGCATTCATAGAAAGGAAATGGAAGAGTTTAATGATACTCTTAATGATTTAGAATTGATTGATAGCCTTTTACATGGCAGAAAATTTACTTGGTCAAATAAAAGAAGATATCCCTCTATGGCTAGGCTTGACAAAGTTTTTTTCAACTCTGAATAGGAGGATGTTTTCCCCTTTTTAAAACAGCAAGGTTTATGCAGTCAATTATCTGATCATGCTCCTATTAGTTTTGACTGTGGAGATAATCAACACTTTACATATAGATTCAAATTTAAGAAGATTTGGTTACAATCTGAAGATTTTATTAAGAGTGTTCCTATATGGTGGAGATGTGCTCCTTCATGTACTTCTGCAGCTAAAAATATGGTTGGCAAATTAAGATTCGTGAGGAAATGCATTAAGCAGTGGGTTCATTCAAATTTTTATAGTGTTAGACAGAAAAAAAGATTTGTTAGAAGATCTTTTGAAATGGGAGGTGCTAGAGGAAGATAGAGATCTTACAGATGATGAGTTGTTAAAAAAGAATAATGTTTCTACTCAGTTAAATGAAATTTTATTTCAAGAAGAACAAATGTGGAAACAAAGGGCTAAGGCTCATTGGCTCAAGGAAGGTAATGAAATTTTATTTCAAGAAGAACAAATGTGGAAACAAAGGGCTAAGGCTCATTGGCTCAAGGAAGGTGATCAGAACACTGCATACTTTCATAAAATTGCTAATGGAAGAAAAAGAAGTAATCTGATTTCATCTATTACTTTTAATGATGTTGAATTAGGTTCGGAAGATGGTATTGCTCAAGTTTTCTTTAACCATTATAGTCAGATTTATGGTCAAAATGTCCCTAATAGATGTCAGCTGGATTGGAATAAATTGGTCCCTACATCAGATTGGGGCTTCAATGATATTGAACTTCCTTTTTCGGTGGAAGAAGTCCATAAAGCTATTTTTAACATGAATGGGGATAAATCTCCTGGTCCTGATGGCTTCCCTGCTTTATTTTTTCAAGTGTTTTGGGACACTATGAAAATTGATATTATGATGCTATTTGAGGAGTTTTATGAAGGCAAACTAGAAATCAATAGATTTAACTATGATGCCTATTAATGTGAAATTTCTCAAGAAATATTACCCGTAAACTATGAAGTCCCCTTCTCCTAAATCCCCAGCCAGGTCTGAGATAATTTCCCTAGGCCGGGGGTTGGTTATTCATGTTTCATTTGAAGGGAGAGTAACAAATTATGTTTATTTCCCCAGCAAAGTCTAAGATAAAACATCAATTTTATTTAGACTGGGGGTCGATTACTCATAATTAATTAGAATGGAGAGTAATAAACCATTTTAAACCTCCCTCAGCTTGTATATCGTCAAGTTAACATTACACCTCTGACGATTGAAAATTTCCAATTGATAATAAAGAGAATTTCTGATTCGAGATGGGGCGAGCCATCCACCTTCGAATGGTGTTGGTCCGTAGGACCGTGAACAGATTCGCCTCTGGCCTCTGGGCACGTCGGAACCTCATGAGTTCACCGCTGCTAAGTTAACATTACACCTATGACATTTTTAATATTTTTATTGTCCCAAATCAAAAACAGGGAAAAGGCAATGAAAAGCACTACAATATCATTTTCATTCAACATTGTTAATTTGATACAGAGTGATAATACTTGGCATGAAGATGATACAAAACAAAAGAATTCCTACCCCCAGCTAAAAGCAATATAAGATTCAAGCACCAGCGCTCATTAATTTGAGGGATTTGAGCTTGGACTTAATCGCAAACAACTTCTTCTCAGAGCCGCTCGGACTTGTTCTGCAATTTCCCTTCTAAGTTCTGTTTCAAATGGCGCTGCATTAGCAATCTCTTTTCAAATTCCCTCAAAAACTTGTAGTTCGTTGCAAAAGTTCTTAAAGACTTCGTCACTTTGAAGTTGAAGCCCTCTTATAATGTTTGCATCTTGAGCCAACTGGGCCTTCTTATGGGCTGGTTCAGTCTCTAGCTGAATAACGACTTCTTCAGTGTCACAAATACCAATAGCGAGACTACCCAAATCAATTTGCATTTTAGTATGTTGCTCCTGTAAGATCGCCATGTAGGCCTCTTTCTCAGATAAACTTTGCGAATGGCCTCTTGACGATGCACTTTTGAGATGCGAGCCATAGAAAGAGCTTGCTCCACTTCGGATTCCAAATCGGTGCGCTGTAAATCTAAAAAGGTCCTCAATTCCGCTTCCATGAGGATGATGCTCTCTCTATAATTTTTGGTCCACAGCACGTCACTCTGGCTCTTGATTCTGTTTAACGAGCTGGTTAGGAGAGGCTCAAAATCCTCAAAAGTAACT
Organism: Asparagus officinalis; assembly: GCF_001876935.1. Taxonomy (NCBI): domain Eukaryota; kingdom Viridiplantae; phylum Streptophyta; class Magnoliopsida; order Asparagales; family Asparagaceae; genus Asparagus; species Asparagus officinalis. The sequence goes on from NC_033802.1 coordinate 26,397,453, forward strand.
TGTCTGAGACTAACGACATTGATTGTTAATTTCATCGCATTCTCTAGCTCTTCAATGAGTGTCCTGAGGACTTTTGAACTCAGAGGAGGGGCGATCGGGTAGACTAAACCTACGTATTCAGTGGGAGCGGATCCAGAAACGGCCTGTCTCGTGGTCGTTTCATCAATAGGTCCCATCGAGGGGGCAGGCTCTAAACCCCTAACACTCAACTTCCCTTCAGCTTCTACATCCTCAGGAATAGAAGGAGTCGATTAGAGTGCTTTATCTTCTTTATCATTTGGGAGCACGACGGGTGCAGACTTCATCGTGTCCCTGTAGGCAGCGAAAATTATCTAAGTGTCTGGTCTTGTCTGCCAATAGCTTGGGCTCGTCTGCATTCAGCGAGCCCAGCAAAGCTCGCCTGCAAGCATGAGCGAGCTCGCCAACATGCTCTGCTCGCCAGTACGAGCCAAACATCTCCTGTTTGTTGAGCTCGCCCGTAGAGTTCAACCTCACCTCCTTGATGAGCTCGCCCGTAGAGCTCAGCTTCTCCTATTTGTTAAGCTCGCCCGTAGAGCTCAACTTTGCCTCCTTATTGAGCTTTCCCGTAGAGCTTAACCTCACCTATTTGTTGAGCTCGCCCATAGAGCCCAATCACCTCCCTGATGAGCTCGCCCATGGAGCTCAGGTTCTCCTGTTTGTTGAGCTTTCTCGTAGAGCTCAACTTTGCCTCCTTATTGAGCTCGCCCGTAGAGCTCAACCCCGCCTGTTTGTTGAGCTTTCCAGTAGAGCTCAACTTCATCTGTTTATTGAGCTCGCCCGCAGAGCTCAATCTCCCCTGTTCATTGAGCTCGCTCGTAGAGCTCGACCACTCCCAATTGTTGAGTTCGCTCGTAGAATTCAACCTCTCCTTGTTTATTGAGCTCGCTCGCATAGCTCAAACATCCCCTATTAGCTTGACTCGCCCGCATGAATCAAGCTCGTCAAATCATTAAGCTTACCAGTATGAGTTCAGCCTCGCCTGAATGTTTTGTTCGCCCACACGAGTCAAGCACGCCTGCAGGGAGTTCGACCATATGAACTCTGCTTGCCAACGAACACCAGCTTACACATTGGAGAGGCCTGCCAGCCGACACCGCATGTTCTCCAAGCTCGCCTGCAAGCTCGCCTGAGCATTTAGATAGCTCTCGAGCTTGCCCGTAGCTTTGTCAGCCTCACCTGAGCTATGCAAACGGGCTGCTTGCTTGTGAGAGTGGGCCTACCCACTTCCCATGTCATGGGTGATGATGATACATGGCTCTCACCTCCCCTATAGTGGTCACATCCCACAGCTAGGGGAGGGCATGGTTCTCCTCACCCACTAGTGATCAAATCCTACAAATCAAGGGATGGCCCCTACCATCCCTTGCCTATTTAAATCCATCTTCACCAACGTGAAAGAGGCCGGCTGCTGAGAAGTTGGACAAAGGCTGGAGATTTTGATGCTCAAGGCTCTTCAAACAGAAACCTCCATTCGACTCACTTGTTTGGTAGAACATTCTTAGCTCCTTGCCTAGATTGTTGAAGTAGACTCAATTTGAACTCTCAGACTTGAGGCTCGTCAACTCTTTGCAAACTCTTGCATCGTAGCTCTCTCCAGGCTCACGGTTTTTCAAGCTCGGGTATAGTCGAACTCAATCGCTCCGGAGCCTCTACTGCGCACTGAAGCTCCAACCGCAACTTTGATCGGATCGTCCAAGGGAAGCGAACTCGGTACGATCACTGAGAGAGGCGTCCCACCACTGCCAATGAACCCACATTAAACAAGGAAGGCCATTCCCTCCTCCTCTGTTGTAAACATTGATTGTAGTTTGTAATAAGCCATTCTTATAAACACAAATGACCCCCTTGAACGAGAAGTCAATCTTTTACGCACCAACAGAAGATAGTGACCACAGTGGGAGAAACCGTTCACTCAGATGAATTGGTGGTGGCGCAGTTCGACAAAGTCGTGGAAGGGGCTACTATTGAGTCCCTTATGATCGAGTTCGATCAAGCCAAGTACGAAGAATACTTGTCTTCTTCCTCCTCTGGTAGCCATACATCACGCAAGCGCTACAGAATCACGCGTGTGGCCCAGCCCTAAGTAGTCGAGGCAACCACGCCTGAGAGCTCTACTCGGGCTAAAGCAGGGGGTTCTGTCTCCCCCAGGCCAGCTAAGGCTGAGCCGAAAGCCAAGCAAGCGAGCCAAAAGGCTGCTCGTTAGGTTCCCAAGCAACCCACGCATTCCCCCATGTAAGAGGAGACTGTGGTACGTGTCATCACGGTCTACGCCTTCGCTATCGACATCAGTCTCCCCCTCTCCAGAAGAGCCCAACGATGGCGACGACAAGCTCTCGTCCGCCAGGAAGCCCCAGCCTCCACTTCCTATGATGGCCTGAATTACTATTCAGATCTAAGAAGAGCCAGATAGGAATGAAAAGTTTTTAGTTTTGGCGGATCAAGTCAATCAGGCGAGCATGCCTATTCAGGCGAGTTCCCTTGCATTGGCAAAATTTTCAAAACTGGTGAACTTAATGTTCCAGGTGAGCCTGACATTTCAGGCGAGCCTCACTCCGGCAGCTGAGTTCCCCACTCGGGCGAACTCAGCAACTCAAGCAGGCTTCGCTCTTCAAGTCATCTGTCCAAATCAGGCGAGTCGCCCAGATATATTGTTCCAAACTTTTAAGTGTAAACGGGGATAAACCTCTTACTAACAATTTCCTCTTTCACTAAGGACGTGTTTGTGTTTAGCAAACAAAAAGTAAATAAAAAGTGAGCTAAAATCTAGAAAGTGGATTCACTTTCTACTTTTTTCTTTTTTGGCACTTAGAAAATTAATAGGAACTAAAAAAGCCACGTCATCTTTAGAAAGTGAAGAGGGATGAGAGAAAAATTAATTTTAACTATTTTTTCCAATTTCTTCACTTTCCAAATCCTTTGGTTTTTTTTATTTTTTATTTTATTTTTTTAGAACATTTGATCACAGTTTTACTTATTTTCTAAATCCAACTTGGGCGGGTCTATTTCCCATTTCTTCAAACTTATTATAAAATTTCCTTAGAAATTAAATATTAAATTTAAAAACTTTCACGATGCTATACTATTCCCCTAACATTCCTTAGGATCTCCTATATAGAATTTTAACAGTAATTCACATCCCCCTAACAAAAACACTATAATTCACATACCGAACCATATGATTCTATGTTTGCAAATGTGCTACACCTCTAATAAAATCAAGCAATTTTATGATAATTTAAAAGGTCGTGTACACTGAAAGAGAGAAAATGCGCAAATATAAAGGTCACATGTGGTCTCCTGAGACACAGATATTAATTAGCATCATCCAAATATTTTATAATTCTTTGATAGAAGTTTAACAATATTAAAAACTAACCAAGCTCTAAAAACCTACCAAGTTCTTCAAATATGTGGTCCATAAAAATAATTCACGTATGTATCTTTTTAGGCACCGTTTGGCAAAGGGTTAAGGAAGAGGGATTAAGGAGAAGGGTTAACTTAGTTAATCTTGTTTCAAAGATAAAATAGCATTAAGCACGTTATTATAATGCCTGCTAATAGTCTCTCCTGAATGTTGAAATATCTCAGCTAATACTCGATTTGAAAGGGCATGTGAAATTCCGTAGAGAAATATACAAAGTTGTTCATTGCAGCTTAAATATCTAGTTGGCCTTAAAGCATTCTTCTCAATTAGAACATTTTTAAGCAAAAGAATTGCCTCAGAACTCATTCGAAAACAAGAATATGAACGATCAGGATGTCTAGCCAACATATCTTCTACAAGCATTTGACCAGAGAATGGTCTAGTTCGACATGGTCGAGGAACCTGCTTCATCACATTTGATTGATGAATGATGCTCGTAATCATCTCGTTCCACATGTACTCATCCTCATCTTCATCATTCAAAAGCAACGCCTCTATAAGATCATCTCCATCATCAAGTGCTTCAATATCATCAACACTAAGATTGCTTGCAAAATCTTCAAATGAATTCATCTTCAACCAAATTAAAAACGAAAAATTAGACAACTTGTTATAAAGAATGGTAGATATAGTTCAAAAACATTAACTTGATTCATAATCAACACCTAAGAAATTTACTTCAGTGTTAACCAGTTGAACTATATCAATTTTAATATCCAGCATTAACTCACGCATGTACACACACATGTGCGTGCGCTTGAAAAGGTTATGATTACGGACTAAAATATGAAAAGGTGTCTGCACCAGGAACTTAGTCATTAAATCATTTATTTCACTAATACTAACACCATAACTTGTTATTTCATTAGTAGTATATGCAAATAACGGTAAGTTTAGAGATGGAAAGAGCTCTTGCAGAAGAATAAAACTATCCTTAGCCTTTATGCTTTCAAATTCAGTACATGTACCTAGACTCATATTGCCAGGATTTGACATGCACCAATTCACTTCGGATAATATCAAATATATATATATATATATAATATCCATACATATCTGTCATATTAATTCTCCCACCAAGATTTATCACACACAAATCCTACCTTTCATGCCTTTACATGTTTGTCATAGTACTTTTCCTTTCTAAACATTATATGTATATGGACCTTAGCAATTGAAGATAGCAGGGCACAGATATAGATACCATATGTGAACAGTATCAAGTGGGACACAACAAATGCACTATGATACATCTCACTGTTTAGTGTTAGTTCAGTTTGTACAAAAAAATATATCGTTCAACTCAGAATTATAACTGCAATTACCGTGCTGAATATTTCTTCTAATCAACTCAGGAACTAATTTTGGAAGGGAAAAAACCAGCTGGAAAGGCTTACATCATTTCATTCCTGCATCGTTGCTTCAATTTTATAATAATGAAGAATATAACTTACTGTTCGGATTCTCCAACCAATAATAATGCAGATTTTGGCTAACATATTTTTGCTTTTGCAGAAGTCATTCCCAAGTTAAATAACCGAATTTGATTACAACTCTACTAACAAGATAGAATATCTTACTCGGTGGGTTGGGCAGCAGGAGCTGATGGTGGTGTTTTTTCAACAGGACCCTACATAGGAAAAATGAAATCAATGTTAAAGACAGATCATGACCACAACAATGAACAAATTTTGCTAGACTAATACAAGCATCAACACATTAGTGACAATGTCAAGGAACTATAGAGAAATTCAGGATGACAAAGAAAGAAAAGTAATAAATATATAATTGCTAAGTAGTAGAGGGATAAACTATGGAGTCACTTGACATGCCAGATAAATTCCTCCATGTCAAATAAATATGCTCCAAATCATTCCACAATGCTATATGACCATACAGAATCACGAAAACAGAAAGGGCTACAACTGCTACACAATCAATCTACCAATAGGTTATAATTTTCTCCCTCCCTTTTATTGGGAGGAATATGGTCATTGATAGGTTCAAGACATAAAGGGGGTGATTAATACATCCAATACAATGATCATGGAAGAAACTGCACTTAGTATGGAAATCACCGGACCAAACAATCGTAACTGGCAATAAACAGGTAATTGTTACTAAATTAAACAACATCATGGATACTATTACCTAAGTTTCTTTCATTTCACATTTCAAATCCTTCTTTTGAGCATAAATAATGCCTTGATGATAATACATAATTGTAACATAAGACCATCTAAACAATGCGCCTAAACCTATAGGCTGCCAGCTTATATGCAAGCGAAGTACAAAACACAAATTAAAAGTATAATAAGCCATAAGTAAAAGTAGATAGGCACCTAGTACACAATAATTTACTCAGTGTATCCCTAATATGGTATGAATAGCATTGCATGAGTTTGTCTCCAATATCGCTACGAATTCAATGCGATTGAATCTCGACAAACCTTCAAAAACCCCAACAATCGACAACGAGCAAAAATTCGACAATCAAAAAAACCTTATGTTCTCCACAAACCTTCAAAAAGTAAGACAATCAGAAAGTAAGACTTCTGACTCCTTATGTTCTCCACAAACCTTCAAAAAATAATACGAACAAAAAAACCCCAACAATCGACAATCATGACTCCTTATGTTCTCCACAAACCTTCAAAAAATAATACGAACAAAAAAACCCCAACAATCGACAATCAGAAAGTAAGACAACTATGTTGAAATGGAAAAGATGTATGAATGGATCTTAAAACAATTTCCAGTAATGTGATACGAAGAAAATTTAGACTAATTATCTTCAAAATCAAGGAAAAGAAGTTCAAAATCAGTAGGGATATTGTTGACATATTAGTAATAGATAGGGTGTTATTTGTAAGTTGTGTTGTAAGGGCCTATATAAGCCCATCTTATGGAGTAATAACATTAGGGTTTCATATTCAATTTGGTATCAGAGCCTCCACCAAAAACCCTAGCTCCCGCCCCCCTCCGCCTCTCACCGCACCCCCTCACCCCTCACCCGCGCGCACCCCCCCCCCCCACACCACTTTGGAAACAACCAGCCCCCTCCCCCTGCTCCGCCGATCACCCCCTGATCAATGACCGACAGCCCCCCTGGCGCCTCTGTTCACCTCCAGCGCCCCGACCCCCCTCTGTTCGACAACCAGATGCCCCCTCTCCCCTGATACAGCCGCCTGATACACCCCACCCCAGCTCTGTTCGAACAACCAGCCCCCTCCCCAATCAGACACGCCGCTACGCTGATCAGCTCGCTTGGTGCTGAAACCCCCCACCCTGTTGAGCCACACCATTGCTGGCACTATGCTGGGACTAGAAGTTGGCATGGGTTCCCTCGATTCAGTCCTTGAACTGATGACAACGGAAGAGATTATATCGTCACATCGATTGAGATATAACTGTTATATTTGTTCTTGTTTTCGCCTAGAACGAGAATTTTTGTTTGTGATCTACTCTTGTTGTGCAAGCAGAGGTGCTAGCCGGGAAAATTTTCACTGGCACACAACACAGGGTCGGAAGAGTAAGGTGGACCAGGTGTTGGGTTGAGGCCTGTTCGATGGAGGAGGATCATCAAGAAGTTGAACCCTGGCGGGAGGTGTCAGAACTTTGATGAAGCTGGAGTAAGTTGTGTCGGCTGGTGAGAGGCGCGACAAAATCATGCGAAGAAATTGGAGCTTCCGACCATCGATCTGAAGCTTGATGGACCGAGTACTTACCTGAGCTGGTCGCGACGGGTGAGATACACCCTTGCAGGGAGGAACCTGGAGGGTTACTTGACAGGAGAGGCGACAGAGCCGGATGAGGACTCGGAGGGAAGAGATGAGTGGAAGTCCACTCATATGTTGGTGTACATCTGGCTTCTCAACTCGTTGGTCCAGTCGATCGCCGCCACAGTGGATGGCATTAAGAAGGTGAAGGATGTCTGGGAAAAGTTGAGGAGGACCTATGATGAAGTGGGGAATAACCTGAGGGTGTTCCAGATTAAGGGAGAGATCGACGCAACAGTACAGGAAGAGAGGACTGTACAGGAGTATGCTACAGAGCTGGAGCGTCTGTGGCTAGATTATGATCACTTCTCACCTCAGGCGAGCTGCAAGGACCCAAGATGTAAAGAGCGGGAGGCCTTTCTACAGGAGAGGACTATGGTGTTTCTCAAGGGATTGACATCAGAGTTCGCTCAGCGAATTGCATTGCTGCTAGCTCATCCGAAGATTCCCACGCTTGAGGAGGCTGTCTCTGCTATGATCCAGGAGGAGACTCGCATTAGGCTGCAGGCAGGGACAGGTGGACTTCCTGTGGTGAAGTCAGCACTGGCAGCCTCTAGCAACACTGGACCCAGGGAAGAGACTCGACAGTGCTACAACTGCGGTGCGGTGGGTCATCTAAGGCATGCTTGCACCAAGCCACCCAAGGAAGGAGATTCGGGTGGACGTGGACAGTTCGAAGGTCGTGGCCATGGCCATGGGGGTCGACGAGGTGGAAGAGGAGCAGGCAACTGGGCGAATCTGATGGTAGCAGAGGAAGAAGAAGAAGCTGAGGTGGTCTTTACTAAGGAGGATCATGCTCTTCTGGTGATACTCAGGAGGAAGCAGAAAGTAGCAGGGGATGGAGACTTGAGGAGTGGGACAGAGGAGGCATCCACCTTGTTCTTCGCCAGAGGCAACACTGCTACCTATGCTCATCCGACCAAAGGTACTGATGACATACATGTTCTTGCTTCTATGTCTCCCGACAGATCATCAGAATGGATAGTCGACTCCGGTGCGTCTCGACATGCGACAGGTAATGCTAGTGAGTTCTCATCATATACTCACCTAGGATTGCCTGATAGTATTCAAACAGCTGATGGTACATTTCAGCCAGTGGTTGGTAAGGGTACAGTCGATTGTAGCTGATGGTACATTTCAGCCAGTGGTTGGTAAGGGTACAGTCGATTGTACTGGTTCTGTAACTTTGTCCAATGTTTTGCATGCTCCTTCCTTTCCAGTCAATCTTTTGTCCATTAGTTCTATCATTCTCCAACTAAAATGCATTGTCTCTTTTGATATTCCCAAGGTGATTTTCCAGGAGAAGGGGACAGGGCGGAGACTTGGGACTGGCATATGGCATAGTGGACTGTGATATCTGGATTGTGAAGGGCTGGATTCAGCATTGGTGTCAGTCGTAGAGAAAGCAGGAGTAGGATCTAAAATGAGTGCTGAGAGTGAGTTAATGCTTCATCACAAGCGTTTGGGACACTCATCCTTTAGCGTTTTAGGTAGATTGTATCCTTCTTTATTTGAGAAAGCAAATAAACAGAAACTTATGTGTGATGCATGTGAGTTTGAAAAGCTTACTAGAAGCTCTTATGTTAGTTCTGGTCAAAGAAGTTCTCATGCATTTGACTTGGTACATTCAGATATTTGGGGGCCTTGTTCCACAAGTTCTATGAATGGATACAAGTATTTTGTTACATTTATTGATTATTTCTCTCGTGTTACTTGGTTATACCTGATGAAGAATAAGAGTGAAGTGTTTGGGTGCTTCCAAAACTTTTGAAGAATAAGAGTGAAGTGTTTGGGTGCTTCCAAAACTTTCATAGGAATGTTCAAACTCAATACGGAGTAGTGGTGAAGGTATTGAGATCGAATAATGGGACAGAGTATACCAACAGAGCGCTTGAAGAATACTTGTCAACTCAGGAAATACAGCATCAGACAACATGTCCATATACACCAGCTCAGAATGTGGTAGCAGAAAGGAAGAACAGACATCTTTTAGAGGTTGCTAGAAGCATGATGATCTCTATGAATGTCCCAGAAACATTGTGGGGGCAGGCAGTATTGACCGCAGCAGCGCTGATCAACAGAATGCCCTCGAAAGTGCTGGATTAGAAGTCTCCGTGTGAGATGTTGAAGGGAGATAATGGTGGGATTCTCCCACTTAAAGTGTTTGGCTGTGTGTGTTTTTTGAAGGATAACAGGCCATCTGTCAGGAAACTTGCCCCTAGAGCTGTGAAGTGCATCTTTGTGGGATACTCTGCTACTCAGAAGGGATATGTTTGCTGGAGCCCGATAGAGAAAAGGTTGTTTGTGAGCATGGATGTGCACTTTCGAGAACTCGAGCCATAGTACACCCGAAAGGTAAATTCATCCGTTGGTAACTCACCCAATACTAGAAGTATGAGGCGAGAGGAGGAGAATGGTGAGAGATCGGTGAACAATGTGGAGAAATCGATTTCTCTATCGATTCCTTAGGAGGAAGAATTGGCTGAGGAGGAGCAGGAGAATGAAGAAGAAAAGAAAAATGAGACAAGAGGTGTTAGGCCCACGGTTCAGGGGGAGCTACTAACCTATAGTAGGAAGGGGAAGCATATTGTAGGAACAGTACATATAGTGCCACTAGTGCTGCCAAGTCTCTTGACAACACCTGCCCCCGACTCCTGAGACACCTACACCACCACCATCCCCTTCCCAAGGTGATAACATTCCTCTCCCTACTCCTCCCACACTAATACCAGTACGGAGGACTACTCGTAGTAATGCGGAAAATCCTCCCGATAGATATGGTTGTGATCTTGCCCAGTTTGTATCATATTCTAACATCCACCCTGCACATGAGGAATTCATTGCATCATTGGACTCTGTTACTGTACCTAACAATTGGCAGGTTGCTAAGAAGGACCCAAAATGAAAAGCGTCTATGCACGATGAGCTAGGGGCTCTTGAGAAGAACCGCACTTGGGAGCTAGTAAAACTACCAGAAGAGAAGAGAGCAGTTAGATGCAAGTGGGTCTTCACTGTGAAGCAGAATCGAGATGGATAAGTTGAGCTCTACAAGGCTCGTCTGGTGGCAAAAGGGTATAGTCAGACATATGACATCGATTATGATGAGACTTTTGCACCGGTGGTAAAGATGAGCACTGTTTGGACCTTAATCTCTCTGGCAGTAAATGGTGGATGGAAGCTACATCAACTAGATATGAAGAATGCATTTCTTCATGGAGATATAGTGGAGGATGTATACATGGAGATACCACCAGGATTCGATACAGATCAGACAGTAGGTAAGGTCTGCAGATTGAAGAAGTCTCTCTATGGGCTGAAGCAGTCTCCTCGTGCTTGGTTTGACAGATTTAGGAGGGCTATGATTGGTATGGGGTACCAGCAGATCAACACCGACCATACCGTGTTCTTTCGACGAAGTGGAGGCCACATTACCATGCTGGCGGTATATGTGGATGATATGATTATTACAGGAGATGACGAGAAGGAGATTGCCCAACTCAAAGAGAGACTGGGTAAGAAATTCGAGGTAAAAGATCTTTGCTTACTTCGATATTTTCTTGGGATAGAGATAGCTCGAGGAGCTGAGGGGATTGTTCTCTCCCAAAGAAAGTATGCACTGGATCTTCTCAAAGAGACAGGGATGTTGGGGTGCAAACCTGTAACTATACCGATCGACCAGAAGTTCAAGCTGGGTGCTAAAGCTGGAGAACCAGTTGATCGTGACAAATACCAAAGCCTGGTGGGCAGGTTGATCTATCTGAGTCACACACATCCCGATATCTCTTTTGCAGTGAGCGTGGTGAGTCGCTACATGCACGATCCAAGGAAGTATACCAGATTCTAAGGTATTTGAAGAGTGCCCCCGGAAAAGGGTTGATATTCAGGAAAAATGAACATATGAGTATTAAGGGTTACTGTGACTCAGATTGGGCTAGCTGTGCTGATGACAGGAGGTCCACCTCAGGATACTGTATCTTCATAGGAGGTAACTTGGTCTCGTGGAAGAGCAAGAAGCAATTAGTGGTGGGGAGATCAACAGCTGAAGCAGAGTATAGAGCCATGGCCTTGGGAGTTGCAGAGTTGTTATGGTTGAAGAGTATGCTGGTGGAGCTGAAGCTGGATCAAGGAGCCAAGATGAAGTTGTGGTGTGATAACAAGTCAGCCATCAGTATCGCCAACAACCCAGTGCAACATGATAGAACCAAACATCAAGATCGATAGGTTCTTCATCAAAGAGAAGTTGGACAATGGACTACTGGAGTTAAGTCATGTTCCAACTAAGGATCAGGCAGCAGATTGTCTGACTAAGGGACTTAGCTCAGTAGATATGATTAGAGGATGTGACAAGATGGGCTTAGTGGATATCTTTCGCCCATCTTGAGGAGGAGTGTTGACATATTAGTAATAGATAGGGTGTTATTTGTAAGTTGTGTTGTAAGGGCCTATATAAGCCCATCTTATGGAGTAATAACATTAGGGATTCCTATTCAATTGATATAGTGACAGTAATCAAGCTCGAATCATGTGTAACTGGAAAATAGTCCCAAAGCTCGACAACGAGCACAAATTCGAACAAAAAAACCCAACTATCGAGATCTAAACAAGCTCGAATCATGTGTAACTGGAAATCAGTCCCAAAGCTCGACAGCGAGTACCATTTCAAACCAAAAAACCCAACAATCGAGAGCTAAACAAGCTCGAATCATGTGTAACTGGAAAACAGCCACAAAGCCAAGTGCTTTGATGTTATGGACTTCATACAAATACACATCATATACACAAATTCACACGCACATAAAAACTCCATACAAATATAGATCATATACACAACATACAAGGAAGTCATAAAAACTTCATTCAATTGCACAGCATCCTTGCAAAAAGATTATCTAACATAAAAACCATCCAACATATGATATAATCTAAACATTCAAAATCATAATTTGTTTGACAATAAGAAAATCACTCTTTGGAACATGAACTTCAACTAAAAGCAAGAAAACATACTACTAAACTAAATTTGATTAGTCTTGACTCTTGAGACTTGAACATAAAGCATCAATTCGGATGAAAGTTTTATTTCTCCTTAAGTAAGCTGACAAATGACCCCATTTCTTGCATGGTGCTCTCATGAGCTTGTAACATTCATGATTGACCCTGAGAAGTTTGAGAAAACCCTTGCCATCTCGGTTGATTAAAAGACTCATTTTGGAACTGGTGCATTAGAGGTGGTTGATGTTGGAAATTATAAATAGGCGATGGATAACCGATCATTGTATTTTGTAAATCCATTTGTTTCTTGAGCCATGATAATAGCATTTGACCGTTAAGCATATTAATGACATGCCTATTCTCCTTCTTTTTAATAGCTTCTGATCCTGCCACACATAGATCACTAGTTACACCTGATAATTTCATTATCTTATCCATGCACTCTTTCATTTCAGTAGGCACCCCTTTTCTGGAATCTACAAGCTCTTTTGTCATTTCAACTCGCTGCTTTTGGAGCTCAATCATTTTTGACAAATTATTTTCAACTTCAATACCCGATACTCGATGACGAGAAATTTTTTTATACTTACGCTTTAAACCTGATGGTTGAGCGTGACGCTTTATGCTCGGAGTAGAAATATGTATTGGTTGTGATGGTGGTTGTGTACCATTAAAAGGAACTTGTGTCTCTTCCACTTCTTGTACCTCCTCTGAATCACTCAAATCTATCTCGTTATTGTGTGGCTCCTCAGTATCCTCTAATTCATTGTCTGAACTAGTGCTTCCTTCATGCTCATTGAAGTCATCAGTAGTCCCAAACCACCAGCGTCCCTTAGATGTGTTACCTCCACATAGAAAATCCATATCATCAAACTGAGGAAAATGTTTGTTCTTAATTCTTAAATACTCATCATTTTCCTGCAGTAGAAAATTCATAATAAATATATCATAGTTTTAATTATATAATATTCATTTGCTATAATGGTAGAAATTTAAATAATACCTTGATCAATGCCTCCCAATCTTTTGCAGTAGGTGCAATCACCATATTTCTACCTTCATCCCAACCCCAACCTGATTTATTTCAAAGTTTGTAATTGAGAGAATATTGTTTTTTCAAAATTTTATAACGATTTTGCATTTGTAGTTTTCCTCTGTCCTTTTGTCCGGTCCTAACTTTATACTCATCGGTTACATTTTGCCATTGCTTGGTAGTGAAATGACCTCCATTGTTCTTTCCTTTAAGGGTCATTTCCTTTAATATTCCCATCAAACAATTATCTTCCTCTATAGTCCAGTTCCTAGCATGAGGTCTTGACTGCCCACCTTCGGGTTGAGATTGTGATATGAAGTTCTTCTTAGCCATTCTAGATCATAATGAGAATTTTAAAGAAATTAATCAATTGAACAATGCTATGTAAACTATTGAGTTGGAAATACAAAGAAATACAAAATCAAACTATAACAAATGCTATGTTATGAACTGTAGTTACAGAATACTATAAACTACCATCACCTCAATAACAGAGTACTAACAATTCGTACATATGAACATGTGGCCATATTTGATGTTAATTTTTCGACATAGTTCAGTAAGTGGTCTGCCAAGATTTGTCCTTTCGAATCGTATGTGTAACTAGTCTGTATGCTACATTCGTACATATGAATATGTGGCCATATTTGATATTGATTTTCCAGACATAGTTCAGTAAGTGAAAAAAAACATATAAATATGAGGAAGGACGTACATAACCATAAGTTCAGTAAGTGGAAAAACACCAATCACACATAGCATTGTGTGCACTTACGATTCCAGACATAGTTTGTTATTCCACTTAATGATTCCAACGTATTTTGCACGATATGATTGCAAACTATAACCAAAGCCATGTCCCTGTCCTGGTCTGTATGCTACATGTAGTCATCTTACTGATCTTAACACCTAACCATCTTAATGATTCCAGCACCCAAATTATTTGATGATCCTGGAAAAGGCGCAAGAAAACCTACAGGACCTCCTATCAATTTGTAATCAAGTGATTATGTCAAGAGCTATGAATTTGTGGCCATATTTGATGTTGATTTTCTACCAAACCCTGATTTCCTCAAGCAGACAGTTCCACATTTTAAGGTAAATAATGTCCAGCTCTAGAAAGTATATAAACAGATATTTCAACACCTAACTACCTTTATTATGTTGAGCATGTTTACAAACTATATTACTCGTTCAAAACAGATATTTCAACACCTAACTACCTTTATTATGTTGAGCATGTTTACAAACTATATTACTCGTTCAGGAAAATATTCTTCAAATAAACCAATTGCAGTAAACTTGACCAGATCCTCTAAATAGTGGAAAAAATTATGAAGACAGTATCATTTTTGTAATCTGGCACTAACTAAATAGTTACACATGTATCATTTATGTATAAATGTAGAACTAAAAGTAGAATTGCATATACATGTAAGTATAAATGACTAAGAATTAAAAGTAGAATTGCATATACATGTAAGTATAAATGATTAAGAATTAAAAGTAGAATTGCATATACATGTAAGTATAATCTGACACCAACTAAATAGGTATGAACATGTCTGATTAAGAATTAAAAGTAGAATTGCATATGCATGTAAGTATAAATGATTAAGAATTAAAAGTAGAATTGCATATGCATGTAAGTATAAATGATTAAGAATTAAAAGTAGAATTGCATATACATGTAAGTATAATCTGACACCAACTAAATAGGTATGAACATGTCTGATTAAGAATTAAAAGTAGAATTGCATATACATGTAAGTATAATCTGACACCAACTAAATAGGTATGAACATGTCTGATTAAGAATTAAAAGTAGAATTGCATATGCATGTAAGTATAAATGATTAAGAATTAAAAGTAGAATTGCATATACATGTAAGTATAATCTGACACCAACTAAATAGGTATGAACATGTCTGATTAAGAATTAAAAGTAGAATTGCATATGCATGTAAGTATAAATGATTCCATGCTTTTGATGCATTTTTTGGTAACAAATCAATATAAATAACTATAAGATTTGGGCTATGCATTGCAAGGTATGATGCATTCTCCCAAGTAGTTGTATTGCCAAAGGGTGTCAATATTATTTATAGGCACAGATTGGTGAGAAATGGATACAAAGCTGGGAACCTTAAATCGGCCTTGAGCTGTGATTATGTCAAGAACAATGAAATTGTGGCCATATTTGATGTTGATTTTCTACCAAACCCTGATTTCCTTAAGCAGACAGTTCCACATTTTAAGGTAAACAATGTCCAGCTCTAGCAAGGTTTTTATATCAGAAGAATGTATGCTAACATAATTCAAATTGTTATGCAGAGAAATCCTGAGCTTGGTTTAGTTCAGGCTCGATGGAATTATGTGAACAAATATACAAACAGATATTTCACAGGATTATAAATAAAATTGTAAATCTAAAGGACTTTGCTTGCAATAATGAAATTGAACGAGTAATATCGATATATGTTCCATGTTAAAATCCCTCCCTGCATCAAAATTTTGTAGTTGTGGTGAAGGTATAATTTATACTCTAAACAGTTCACAAATCAACATCCAAATTGAACAAGTCACCTGAATTAGCTTTGTATTTCTCTCTCAAGTTGTTAATGCTATATTTTTCAAACTTTTTGTTTCTTATTAGCTAAAGATTGAGTGCATGTGATTGTAATGGGAGAGCTTTATCAGGAATTTGTTTGCAATAATGAAAGTGATAGGTCCAATATGGATGACGTTATAAATAATGGGGTTAAAAATGTTTAACAAAGTTCAACAGTGAGAAATCATGGAAAGCATAATTAATCATCTATATTAATTCTCAAGTGAAGACAAAACATTGTATTTGACAGATAAAAATCAAGCTTAAGACAGGCATCCTAATCACAATCCAAAATAACCTATCACACCTTAAATTTAAATCCAATCCTAGTCCTAATAAATAATACCTTAAATTTTTCACAGATAAAAATCAAGCTTAAGACATGCATCCTAATCTAAAGGACTTTGCTTGCAATAATGAAGTTGAAAACCACATCACGGAAACAAAAGTACTCCAATTGCACCCAATCATTCAATTTTTCACAAAGGTAAGGATAAAGTATGAAAATCAAGAAATAGGAATATGAAAATCAAGAAATAGGAATTTATTTAGATAACATACCTCAGATCATTTGCCTCCCGTCACCAATTGCTCCCAATCGACTGAAAATTTCTCTCTTCTTGATTGTTCCCCCAAAAATAGCGCTATATAGTTGTGAAAGATCTCTCAGGTGAAAAAAATAGATGGAAAATTTAGAGGGAAAATTGGGAGGGAAAGCAGTAGAGGGATTTCTCAAGATCTTACCTTCCGATTCTGTTGCCGAATTCTGCCGCCTCATATCACAAGATCCCGTCTTTTTTCATTAATTCCTTGGGCTACCCTCGTGTGAGAAGCGGAACAAGGCTTGTTCCGCCTTCCCACGAGTATTAGTAATCCCTCGGGTTAGCCTGATAAATGGGATAAAATGATCACGTGTGGGTTTGTTAGCCTTTGGGCTTTTTTTGGTGTTTGGCAGACTAATGAAGGGTTAAACCACCTTAACTCCTCATTTATCCCCTTGCCAAACACAGCCTTAATGATTTTTTGAAAGATATAAAAAGAAAAGTATGTCATATTAGATGCCACCTCAACTTTCTACTTTTTCACTTTCCAATTATAAACAAAATTTACAAAAAGAAAGTGAAGAGAAAGTACTTTCTTAATAAGGTATTTTCTCCTTACTTTCTATTTTTCATTTTCTTTACGGATGCCAAACATGCCCTAGGGGTAAAAGTGTCAACAAGTTTTTCATTTTTGAACTTTTATTAATTTTCATACTACTCAAGATTACTTTTCTCACTGCTCAAGATATTATAAGGGGCTGTTTTGCTTTGTGCAGCTCATGCTGCTGCTGCTGGTTGGTTTGTGCCTGTTTTGAGCTTTGTGCAGCTCATGCTGCTGCTGCTGGTTGGTTTGTGCCTGTTTTTTGCTTTGTGCAGCTCATGCTGCTACTGCTGGTTGGTTTATGCCTGTTTTTTGCTTTGTGCAGCTCATGCTGCTGCTGGTGGTTGGTTTGTGCCTGTTTTGAGCTTTGTGCAGCTCATGCTGCTGCTGCTAGTTGGTTTGTGCCTGTTTTTTGCTTTGTGCAGCTCATGCTGCTGCTGCTGGTTGGTTTGTGCCTGTTTTTTGCTTGTGTGCAGCTCAGTTTGTGCCTGTTTTTTGCTTTGTGCAGCTCATGCTGCTGCTGCTGGTTGGTTTGTGCCTGTTTTGAGCTTGTGTAGCTCATGCTGGTGCTGGGTTTTGTTGCTTGACTGTTTTGAGCTTTGTTGGGTTTGTGCCTTCGTGCCTGTTTTGAGCTTGTGTGCAGCTCATGCTGCTGCTGCTGGTTGGTTTGTGCCTGTTTTTTGCTGCTGCTGGTTGGTTCGTGCCTGTTTTGAGCTTGTGTGCAGCTCATGCTGCTACTGCTGGTTGGTTTGTGCATGTTTTCAACTTGTGCAGCATTTGCTGCAGCTGGGGTTTGGTGCTGTGGGTTACTTGTTGTTTTGGTTTGCCTTGCCTGTGGTTTTCCTTGCACTTGATATGTGGCAATGATGATGATCAACGTTTTCTGAGAATGCAATCTAACTTACATCGTTTATTATATCCAGATGAGGCAAAAGGGGATGAGATTGCAGCCTACATTGAATTGACAATGTCTAGGCGAGGCAATTCATCCTTATAATGCAATCAGTAATAAACATGTTTAAGTTATAGGTGGGGCAATCAATGATGACAAGTTGATCTATTACTGAGCCATACAATATCAATTAGAATTTGTACCCAATTCAAACAACAGTTTTCATTACATCCTCAGTAGTTCTTGCAAGTACAGTTACATGACATGAAGTTTGTAATAATTAAAATAACACAAAAAATTCCTAAGAAAATTGCAGAAACAATGGGAATTTTATAAATGCTGAAAATGAGAATGTTTGGATTATTTGTGAGGCCTCAAGGTGAATTTATAGCCACATTGGCCCTCTACTAGCCGTTGCTACAGTATTCTGACTATGTTTTTTGAAATATGAAATTTGAAGCTGAAAATATCCGTTGCTACAGTGATTCCAGCAAGAAAATATAAATTTTGGTTGCTTCTAGCCGTTGCTACAGTAGTTTTTAAATGTTAAAGAGGTTCTCTGTTGCTACAGTATCTACTCCCAAAAAAGGGTCTTTTTGAAGCAAACATGGTATTAGGAATTGGACCAATTCTATAAAAGTGAGATTCCTAATCCTTTGGGTGAAACAAACATAGAATGCCAAAAAAATAGGATTCCATAAAACTATTACTTGTCTATAAAAATTTTATGAATTAGGTTGGAATCCATAAATAAAATAGGATTCCTAATCCTATTCCTACCCTCTATTGAACCAAACAGCCCCTAAGTATACACGAGATTACTTTCCCACGGCTCAAGAAACTATAATTATTGCTTTTCTCTACCCCTATTCACTGAGTCTTCTGCTACCCAACCAAAAACTAGTTGTTTCTTGCATTTTCAAGAAACTTCAACTCCTCTCTTAAAACTCTCTTCTCCCTTCAGTTGTTAAGGAAAGAAACAAATTAGATCTGTTTAAGGGCCTATAGCATTGCAACTGCACGCTTGCTCAGTTGACGATTCGTTGAATCCTAAAGGGTAGGCCGCCAATAACCTGCTGCACCGAGAGATAATCTCACATGGGCGAAATCTACTCTTTAAGGCTAGTGTTTCCACACACCTAGATCACACCATGAGAAGTTCCCATCCATCCTCAAAGCTTATTTTCAGTTTTGTGTGTAGTATTCCTAGCTAACATTCGACACCCATTTGTTCTTTCAAATCCTAGACCCAGATTTGACAATTATTTATTGGAATTGGGTTTGTAAGGGTCAACATGCAAATAACATATTGTTAAGGACCGGCACAGCAAAATAAATGAGACAGTGTGCTCCTCTCCTCTCATGCCCCCTCTGCAATTTCTTTTCGTCCTCCTCCTTAATCATCTATCCGACAGCGGAAATTTCCTCATTTTTTTAATTTATTATTAATTTATAATCAAAAGTAGATGCTGCGGGTGATATTGAAGAGTATTTTCTGGGAATTTTATGTTTTATGCCGCAAAAGAAGACAATACTTGCTTGGTACTTCTATTTGGATGGCATGCAACACATGATGCATGAAGCCTAACCTCGACTTTAATTATGCTTTCTGTCACTTCCGATGAATTCTTCAGCCTGATGTTTCAAATGATATCCAAATGCTCTTGGGGAAATTCAAATAACTTTATGAACTATGATTAAGAAACATCGTATTTTGGATAAGTACATGATGCTGGGATTGGTCTGGGGACACGGTGTTTAATATTGATTATGCCTGTGTGCCTAGTTTTTTTTTTTTTAAAATTACTACAGGTATGATAATTGTGAATCTAGCATCATAATTGGGGTTATATCTGCTGAGGGACTCCGTCAGAGCCTCTCCAACAGGCTTGGCCAAAATTCAGTCGAAACTCGATGGAGCCCCAGTCCGTGGAGAGTAAATAGTTGAAAGAGGCATGCAATGGTTGCGACAATAATTATACTGTTGGCTATAGTCTCATTATGGAGTTCGAGTGGTTCGTTGGCAGTTAAAAAGTTGGTGGCTAACGCAACTGATGAGGCTGTTATTTGGTTGGGCTCGCTGGTGTTTGGCAAGACTTAACGCGCAGGGGTTTGGCAAAAAGGGACTACCCAGGTGGCTACCTATTGGAACACTGACAGCCAACATTCTTGCAGCGTCTCTTATGGCAAGCCTTTCGACGATAAGGGGGTGTTTGTTTCTTTTTTTTCTTTTTTTTCTTTTTTTTTTTTTTTGATATGGTCTGGATTTCAAGTTTTGGGATGTAAAAAGAGGTTTTCTGGGGTTTTAGAATTTCATATAACTTGTTTGCTTCAAAATAAGTTTTAGTATATTAAATCCCCTAATAATAAAAAAAGTAATATATTTAAGGATTTGTAAAATCTTCTTTTTCATGTGGGATGTGGGGTGGATTTCTGACACAATACATCCAACTCAGCCTTTTATCTCAGCTTACCCCAATTGACGAAACCAAAACCCTAGTCCCATCACCACTTCTTCCTGCTACCAATTCCTAACTTCCACCTCCTCTTCCCGCCCCGAAATCAAGCCTGCTGCCTCCTCTTCCCGCTACAAAATCTTCTGTCGCCTTGATCTTGTGTTGCGATCTCGTGTTGCTGATCGATTCCTTTTTTCGCGCCCTCTTTGAAGGCTTCTCTCGCGGTTTGAGTAGCCGACTCGCGAAATTGAAGGTAATTCTTGTAGATCTGAGATTTGGGTTATTTTTGCTATTAATTATTTATAGATCTGAGATTTGAACTGTTATTATTGTTAAAATCTACGGGTTTGTTGACTGGTTGTGGAAAAAACTTGCATTTAATTCGTTAGGTGGTTGAAATCGTGGAAATTTATCAGTTTGGATCTTTTCTAGTAGAAAATAGTGAGAAATTCCTCTTTTTCTCTTGTATCTAAACTTAGTTCTTGAAGGTTCTTCCACTTGAAGCTTTTCCCCTTTGATCATTCCCTTCCAATTGTATTGAATTTTTGTGGATAATATTTGTTATGTGGGTAGTTCTAAAGTTCTGGAATTTTTTTTTTGTCTTTTTTGGTAATAATTAGTGGAAATTTCCTCTTTTGTCTCTAGTAGACAGAAATATGTTCTTCGCACCTATTTGCTTAACCCATGGCTCACATTAGAAATTTACGGCATTTTCTTGTCAATCCCAATTAAGAGGAATGAGCTTGTTTTGACTAAGAGTTATATTAATTAGGTGATAAAGCTTTGTTGATGTTACTGTTCTTAAAGAGAATGTTGTGATGTGAATGGTACATGAGAATAAAAAGTTTCATATGGTAATTGTTCACAGTTGTTCCCTTTTGGCTTATTATCTTTTGCTCTATATTCCGCCTTTGACTATGTGTTTATTAAGGTTAATTTCACTTAACTCCATGAGGATTGTTGATTTCTATTTACTATATGAGCAATTGTTTAAGATTGATGCATAGTATTTATACGGAAAATTTTCTTTTTAAAACAATGTAGATGGACGACATTGATGAAGAAATGTTAATGAGGATGGCTTCTAATGCTACTATATCCATGGTGATTTGTGTGTTTGCTTGTTTGATGAGGATATGTAGTAGAAGAAAATCAATCACTTATCAACCTAAGGTGAAAAATAAAGAGAAGATAGAATATAGAGCTAGGCACATAAGTCGTGTGTTTAATAGCTATAATGAGAGTTGTAGGGCTTATGTTAGAATGAGGCTGCGTGTATTTCATAATCTTGTTATCATAATGAGATATATCGGCTTACTAAAAGATTCACGGGGTGTTAAAGTATAAGAACAATTGCTCATATTTCTTAATATATTAGGTCATAAAATAAAAAATAGAATTGTTAGGTCACATTTCCTAAGATCGGGGGGAAACCGTTTCAAAATACTTTAACAAATGCTTGGAAGCCGTTGGGCATTTAAGGGGGGGTGGTACATGAAGCAATCACCAAGTGAAGTATCGCCAGAGATTGCCACCAACCCGTTATACTATCCTTATTTCAAGGTAATCATTATTATAATATAACTACTCATAATATAACAGTTAATTTTACCTTTCTATTATTAATAATTGTTTAATGTATCATATAAGATTGCATTAGCATGATAGATAGAACCGATATCGACGCCATACTTCCCGCTAGCCTTGTTGCACGTTTTAGAGGTCGTAAAAGTGTAACTCAAAATGTTCTAGCTGCATGCACTCCCAACAAGTTAGTTTCGTATGTTCTAGCTAGATGGGAGGGATTCGCAAATGATTATAGAGTTTTGCAAGACGTGTTATCTAGACCACAACCTCGCGGATTGAGAGTATACGACAGTAATAAATCAATCAAATAAAGTATGTCTACTTAATTACAATTAAAAAATATACTAAATTTCTTTTTGGTAATTGTAGGAAAATATTATTTGTGTGATGTGGGTTATACTACTATGCATGGCTTTATCTCCCCATATCGAGGAGTGTGGTATCATCTAAATGAGCACAAGGATAGGCCAATCAATAATAGACAAGAGTTGTTCAATTTAAGACACTCATCCCTAAGGTCTAAAATTGAATCAACTTTTGGGGCATTGAAAAATGTTTCAAAATCCTATCCGTGAAGCCACATTACCCTTTTCCAACTCAAATTGATATAGTTATTGCATGTACTATACTTCATAACTACATCACCATAGAAGATCCGGAAGATGAGTTGTTGCATGAGGACAACCATATTGAAGAGGATGGAGATGAAATAGCAAATGAGGGTGAAGAGGGTGTTGTTGACTTTACTCAAACTATGACACAAAGAGAGGAAAGAGATTCAAGAAATGAATGGAGAGAAAAGAAGGATCAAATTGCAAATGAAATGTAGGAAGATTATTGTGATAAATACCACGGTGGAGACACAACCGAGATTGGATGTAATTTAAGTTATATTTGTCATGTATTATTGTACTCGTTGATATATTGTCTACAACCACAACCTCTATGTATTCATTGATATTACAACAATACTCATGGATAAATGGGTATATTATCATTATGAATGCTATTTTTGCATATATCCAACTTGCCAGTTTGCAGTTCTGTTTCATGCTATTTTTGCTTGTTTGCATACTGGTTTTTCATGCTTGCGGGTTATTTGAGTTTTTCGGATTTAGCTATGATGATTGGGCTTTCTGAATGCTACTTTTTGATGTTTGTACTCTATTATTGTACTCACATGAGGTTTGAAATTTGTTATTTATTTGTTTTCATTTGTAGCAATCAATCATGGTAGATTCTAATTAAAGTGATAAGTTCAAGAATACTTTACCTAGAACACCAACAACACCCACTTATCCATACTTCCCGGCTCCCCCACCACCCACTATACAACCATTCCCTCCACCCCAATACATTGCTCCACCAACTTATCCATCTTACAATCATTATGATATGAACTACTCATTTATGTCTCAACAACCCATGTCGTTTGTGAGGATCATGTAACACTTAGTGATAATGAGGTTGATTTGTCCTCAAGCCCACGTCTTGAGCCTGAGAAATCAATTGGGCAAAACCATAACTCTCAAGCTAAAAAATTGAAGACTTCTAGTGGGGTAGCTTTTGCATCAATTGATACATCAACTCCTAGGAAGAAGAGTAGCAAGGCTAAAGAGGATGAGTCTCTCATGCGCGATTTCATTGACACGATGTCGTTCTCAATTAAAAATCAACATGTAAATCAACGTGTTGTGCATTGGAGTGAGACCATGGCGAAGGCTCTAATGATGCATGAGAATGAGTTTTCTGAGGAGACATTGGATAAAGTGCTTGATTACTTGTATGACCATGAATCGGATTCTAGGAGGTTGATCATCAAAACCAAAAATGCTCAAAAGCTATTTATAGAGAAGATTATCAACGAGCAAGGGTTTGACTTATGAAAACTTGATATTGCACTACTTTTGAAGACTTGACATATCTATTGCTTTAGTAAACTCATTGTATATTTAACTACTTAATGATGTAACTAATTTTGTAATTTGAACACTTAGTGATGTAGCTTTATGTTGCTAATTATGTAAGTTGAACACTTAGCGGTGTAACTTTATGCATATTTCACTGCTTTTGCCAATACGATGCATGTTTCACTACTCTAATTGCAATCTCATTATAACTTTGGTTTTTTTGCAAGTTTATATAAATATTGATGGATATAATACTTGATAACAACCTACATTGCACGATATGTATTGGTATGGCTACTTTGTATTCTTCAAAGTGGGCAATGATGATGGTCATAGTTAAGAGAATGCAATCTACAATGTTTTGCTATGTTTAGGTAGGGCAATCTAGGATGAGAATGCAATCTACATTGCATTTACAATGTTAGGTAAGGCAATCCATTCATGTGATTGCAACCTACATTACATTTACAATGTTAGGTGAGGCAATCCATTCATGTGATTGCAACCTACATTGCAACATCATTGTTAGATGCATTTACAATGTTAGGTGAGGCAATCCATTCATGTGATTGCAACCTACATTGCAACATCATTGTTAGATGAGGCAATCCATGTATTCAATTTTAATACTTCATGTGATTGCAACCTACATTGCAACATCATTGTTAGATGAGGCAATCCATGTATTCAATTTTAATACCTATATCTGATCCCCTACCTTGGTCCTATTATGAGTTTTCATACTGGTTTCTTGTTTGAGCCTTTGTTGTTTGAGTTATTGCTTGTTTCTGAGCATGTTTTTGATGGCTTGTGAGCTTGGTTGTTTCGGATTCAGTTTGTTTCAATGGTTGCTTGTGGGATTGTTACTGAGCATGTTTGTTTCAGATTAAGCGTTGAGCATGTTTGATGGCTTGTGAGCATGCTTGTTACTAACCATGTCAAGTGCATATTTCACTACTTTTGTCAACCATGTTTTCAATCGAGCTTTGGTTAATTGTTTTGATGGGATTTGGGTTTGAGCTTTGGTTAATTGAATTTGAGCTTGTTTTTTATGGGATTTAGCCATTTATGTCTCATGCTGATTTAGCTCTCTAAATTTGTTTTCATTAATACATCAGCCTTTAAAAAATGCATACTTTGATGGCTTGCTTATTTGCGCATATTGTGCATGTACTATTGTTTACTCTAGGTCGGGATATGTAGTATTGGAACTTACTTTAACTGATTCAATTGTTTTATTTTATACATGCCATACACATATTTATATGTTTCACAATTATGTTCCATTCAAGTTCTAAAGATAGTCAAGATTTAGAATGAAATTGGTCAAATAGATTCAATGTGCTTCATGTAAAATTTCCTAGATTCAAAATTTTACTCAGTTTAACTACTGTATATATTTATTACTTGTTCTTACATATAGAGTTATTTGGTTACTTGGTTACTTGTTGCTTGTGAGCTCATGGTTACATGTTTGCTGCTAGTTACTTGGTTGCTTGTGAGCTCATGGTTACTTGAGCTGTTACAAAATTCATTTGGGGGTGTTTGTTCAAGTGTTTATTTCACTAGTATAGTTTTCTGATAATATCTGAGCATAATGTGTGATTGAGCAAAATGTGAGCTCATGGTTACTTGTTTGTTTTCTATGATTTGCTTGTGAGCTTGTTTCAAATTCAGTTTGTTTCAGAATCAGGTTGTTTTAGGTTCAATTTGTTTCAGATTTAGTTTGTTTCAATGGTTTCTTTTGAGCTTGTTACTGAGCATGTTTGTTTCAGATTCAGTTTGTTTTCTATGATTTGCTTGTGAGCTTATTTCAGATTCAGTTTGTTTCAGATTCAGTTTATTTCAGATTCAAGTCTAAACTTTAGATTCAGTTTGTTTTCTAATGGTTGGTTGTGAGCTTGTTACTGAGCATGTTTTTGATGGTGGCTATGATGATTTGTCACATATGGATTTGCGGCTATGACGATATCGTTAATAATTTTTGCATATGTCCAGCTTGCTTGTTTGCGGATGCTTGCTTGCAGACTTGGTTATATAAGCTGCTATTACGCTGCAGGAAGGTTTTGTTTCAACTTTTGCAGCTGGCCTGAGTTTACATGAGGGTGTTGTTGCTTGTGTTCTTGGGTCAATCTTTCTTGTTTGCAGTTGATTGCTTGCAACCTTGGTTATATGAGTTGCTTGCTTTGATAGCAGGAGGGTTTTGTTTTATTTTTTGCAGCTGGTCTGAGCTTACTTGTGGCTGCTTACTTGCTGGTTATAGGAGCTTGTTTGTAGACTGGTTACTTGCTAGTAATCTTACTTGTGGCTGCTTACTTGCTGGTTATAGGAGCTTGTTTGTAGACTGGTTACTTGCTAGTAATATGGCTTGCTGGAAGCCTTGGTTTGTTGTGGGTTTTAAGTCCAATCTGAGCTGCTCTTGGGTCCAACTTACTTGTGTGTGGACAGGTTTTGTTTAATTTTTTGCAACGGGTCTAAAACAAACTAAATCTGAAGCAACCTAAAACAAGCTCACAAGCAACCATTAGAAAATGATACTTGATGGTCATATTTTGTATAAACAGAATATGAGCTTGGATTCTTTTGTAGGTTTATATAAATATGGATGGATATGATACTTGATAGCAACCTACATTGCACGATATGTATTGGTATGGCTATTTTGTATTGTTCAATTTGGGCAATGATGATGGTCATATTATGAGAATGCAATCTACATTGTTTTGCTTTGTTTAGATAGGGCAATCTAGGATAAGAATGCAACCTACATTGTATTTACAATGTTAGGTGAGGCAATCCATTCATGTGATTGCAACCTACATTATAACATCATTGTTAGATGAGGCAATCTATGTATTCAATTTTAATATCTATATCTGAGCCCTACCTTGGTCCTATTATGAGTTTGGCTAATGGTTGCTTGTCTGAGCCTTGGTTATTTGAGTTGTAGCTTGTTACTGAGCATGTTTTTGAAGGCTTGTAAGTTTGGTTGTTTCAGATTCAGTTTGTTTCAATGGTTGATTGTGAGCTTGTTACTGAGCATGTTTGTTTCAGATTTAGTTTATTTTCTAATGGTTGCTTGTGAGCTTGTTTCAAATTGTTTCAGCACTCAGTTTATTTCAGATTCAATTTGTTTCAGATTCAGGTTGTTTCAAAATCAGTTTGTTTTCTAATAGTTGCTTGTGAGTTTGTTACTGAGCATGTTTCATTTTTTGCTGGTTATATGAGCCTGAAAGTATGGTTGCTTGTTTGGTTTGTTTCATTTTTTTCTTTCAGGTGTGATCATTCTTTGATGGCTTGTTGTAGCCTTGGTTTGTTGTGGGTTTTAATTCCACTCTGAGCTTGTGAGCTTGCTTGCTTGTTGTGGGTTTGAATGGGTATGCTTACCCCAATTAAATACAATTGTGTTTGTTTTTTGTAGGAGGTAAGCTCACCAAAGGTTCTTATATTCACCAATTATTGTTTCGGTAATCCTAAAACTTGTTTGTTACAACTATGGATTTCAAATTCTAAAATTTGTAATGCTAAAATTTGAGTTTGAAACAAACAAGAACTTACAAATTATAGCATTCCAAATCCCAAAATATTGATGAAACAAACAAAGTTTTAGAAATCCTAACCCTGGTTAAAAAACCTATGGATTTCAAATCCCATGATGAAATCCATATCTTAAAATTATAGGATTTGAAACAAACACCCCCTAAGTAAAGCGCTATGTACGTGATTTTTTTGATAGAAGCTATTCGTTTATCCTTTTGATATGCCAGTACCAAGCTTGGTAATCATAGGTGATGAACAAGTTTCAAGTAATATTTGGATTTTTTTCTCTCTTAGTCATAATCGTATACATTGGGCTTAAATCTTGACGGCTAACACCTGCCTCGTGGATGAATTATATAATTTTCTTGTTCAAGTTTGCAGAAAAAAGTGTGTTAGTAGCTGTATCGTTACCTCCAGGTTAATACGAAGAGGCGCACCGTACTCGTGAGTGGAGTCCAGTTAGGCTTCCTTGGCTGTATGAGCACAGTTTCTGCCTTTGTGGCCGAAGTATATGCCATGATGGAGAGTGGCCACAGCAGGCGAGCACTAGCTTATATGTTACTGCCATCATCTGCTACCGGAACTCTTATTTACTCTGTTCCAGTCTGGACGAAGCACTACGAGTAGCTTGTCCATCTCTCTGCAGGAAAAAACAGTGAAGAGAATGGCCAAGGATTCTATTAGTTTTCGTTCTGCTAGATCGAGGGAAAATGTCAGTGATCGTTGTTGACGTTCCTCCCGGTCGAAATGCAGATTGAACAGATGGATTAAAATGATTGTGAATATTGTGAAGCTGATGGATGAAAGGCTGCATTCTTCAAGAAAATTGTATCTCGTTATTTATGTTCGACAGATCATGGAGGAGGAGAGAGTCATTTTAGGTGAACTTTTCTTTTGAGGAAAGGCATGAGCGTGAAATTTGTTGATAGGTGAAATATCTGAGGTTCAAAAAGAAAATAAAGTATGAAATGTGTACAGCCCGATTAGTTTGTTGGTACATTACATGCTTGTGAATTGAACCAGGGGTGACACTACATACCCATGAACATTTATACATATATCACTAGTATCTTCAATGCAGTAGCTGCTATTTATTAGTGCAGTTATGATTGTACTACAAAATACATTCATATACCGTCTATCGCCCTCTCATTCCTCAACAAACAATATTCCATGTAGGGCCCTGCATAAGATTTTCTTCAACTATCATGTTCTCTTATGCTTATAAAGGGTTATCTAACAATAACTCAAGGTTCTGAATAACTGCTCCCGCAGTTCAAAATAAAACTTGATACGCACTGTGGCTGCCAAGTTCAGGCCGCAAACTTTTTCATGACAGTTACAAAGTTACTGTGACGGGCAACATAACTCATACTCTCCACTTCGCTCCTCTTTTCTTTTGATACAAATTATCATATATGTGACAATACCAACAATTATAACCACGATAACCTTGTCCCCTTTATCACATACATCTGACAATTTTCAGGTGAAATCCACTGGGAACACCCAATTGTAGATGTTGGAATCAAACTCTGGATCCTCTATTTAGAAGAATAATAACTCAATTACCTTATCGCCGACCGTGAACAACATACAATATTTTTCTGTATATCTGAGTTCCAAAAGGTGCACATAACAAAATAGCAAATGAAGGCACATCACAAGCAGATCAAATTGGTGCGCTGCTCCATCTGAATAATACAGTATGCCCCTTTTGCCCGTTAAGATAAAATAAATAAAGCCTAAATATAACTTCTTAAAATAAACTTCTCATTCTGTGCTCATAGTTCTAATTTATAGCTTATAGCTGCTGGTAATGCATCGGCTTGTTCTTCCCCAAAGCAAGGCTCGTTAAAAAGAAATTAATCACCTTCATTTGCTGCATCCTTTGCCTCAGCAGCTTCCTTTCCTACAAAAAAGAGGGCAGATGAGAAAGACAGAAGAAGGAAGAAGATGACCGAGGAAGAAAAATCAGCACTAATTACAACTTACAAAACATAAAATATGGATCAAGTGATCATATGGATATTTATTACGTTATTTCAGAATGTCATAGTGGAGGCGAAACAAAATAAAGGTGATAATGCAACAGCCTTAATAGAATGTCATAGTGGAGGCGAAACAAAATAAAGGTATAATGCAACAGCCTTAATAACACTTGTTGGCCCATTTGACAAAAGTTTAAGAGGATTGATGTGTTTAGACTATTTGAGCAAAGAAGGGTTAAATTGATTAGTCCATTAGGTAAGATTATTTTAATCCTTGTGCTCTTCTTTAGCCTTTGGTAATAAAGATTATACTGCTTTCTTTATAAATAAAGGTGTTATTTCTTAGCTTGTCTAAAGAGGTAGATTAGTAAACCCCTCACTTTGAGGGGCTAACACTTTTTAACCTGCCTAGTAGGGTCCTTTTGTCATTTTTGTCTGGCAAAATAAAATAGGTTTCAGTCCATGTGTTATTTTTTTATGGTTAGTAGGTTAGAAAGGGATTGACTTTCTTCAACCCTCACTCGACCAGTTGCCAAATAACACTGTCCATTCACTTGGTAGCGTGATGATGTATCAAACAACTTGGAGCCTTCAACATGTTATCTTTTGAATTGAATTAGGTCATAACCCTCGTCCTGAACCAGGATAATCCGGGACAACTTGGAGCGTTCAAGATTATTTAGTGCTACAAAAAACAGCTGATAAGTTGCATCTATGTTCTTTAAAAATCTAAAGTTACCTATTTGAAACCCAATAATGGGTGATGTAACATGTTCACGAAAACAAAGTTTGAACCTCAATGTAACAATTACTGGTTCTAAGCTGGTGATATGTACAAAAGATGGGACTAGCTGAATGCACATCACAAAGTATTTCGAAGACCTCATCATTTTCGTTGTACTGATGATTCTCTTGGATTTGGGGATAGAAGGAAATCATGTCCTCTCCATTTCTTTCCACTTGTTAGAATATAAAACTATAATCATCGATCCTCACCATAACTTCGCAATTTTGATATAATGGTTAGAGGAACTTTCACATGGTATCTGAGCCAACTCCGATTTGAATCTTGTTGGTTATGAATTTAATGCAGATTTTTTTTAAAAAAAATTGTTACCACTATGTGAGTCCAAATTTCAGCACATAAAAAAAAGGGTGTCTATAGGGGCATTATATTAAAATATAAAACTATAATCCGCAAGCCTTATCATAACTTTGAAGTTCTGATATACTGGTTATAGGGACTTTCACACAATGCTCATTCATTCTCCGTTAAACTAGATTTCTTGACTTAAAATCCAGACTAATCCGAATTGTCAACTTTTGATGTGGGGAAAAAGAATCTAGTGCACATCAAAGATTGTGGGTTTAAGAGCAGTCTAGGACATAAAGTTATTCGCATGAAAATGCAAGAGACATGAATCTAATACTAGAATCTGATTTCTGGGGATAAATTCAAAATTTTATCTGATTCCATTTTTTGTTGAGGGGTTTTTACCAAGGTTATTGATAGCTAATAGCGCCCTGTAGCCATGAGGCACTGTTAAGGCTATTTGGCGCTATAGTGGCAAAACAGAGGAAAAAATCGCAAAGTCAAATAGTGGTCCTATTTAAATATGAATAAATATTCAAAAAAAGAAATATTAAAGAAAAATCTAAAAATTTTATAAATACATATTTGATGATTTATAGAGATCCTAAAGAGGAGAAAAAGGACTCGGTGAGCTTCGAGTTGACAGAGGCGGCGGAGAAGCAGAAGAAGCAGTAAGAGAGGGGAGTTTTGGGGTTGAGGTGGAGTAGTCGGAAAGGAAAAGGTTGAGGTTGGGGTTGGGGTTGAGGGCAGTCGGATAGGAATTTTGAGGTTTAAGGTGTTGTAGTCGGAGAGGGAGAGAAGGAGGGTCACCAGTGAAGTTAGCTTAGGGAGAGAGGAGGCGGTGGAGTTGGTGGGAATCAGGAGATTAGGGTTTTTCCCCTTCGTCTGTTGAGATCGAATCAGAGAAGGGAGGGGAACAAAGATGAGGGGGTTTTAGTTAATTACAAGTCGGGTATGGGTACGGTACAGGTTTGAGTCGGATATTAAACTGAGAATTCACAATGAAAAACACTATCACGCGCTAAACGCCACTATTGCTAGCGAATAGCGTACGAAGCGCTATTTTCCACTGCTTTCATCGATATCGTGCCACTAGTGGGCGCAAACGCAATTTGCGGCGCAATAGTGGCGTTATTGGGCATTATTTTCAACAGCGGTTCTTATCTATACCCCTTCAAATCTCCTATACTTTGATACCACATCAATGATTAATATTTTATGTAAAACCTTGAATTCTTTCTTTACCTCAAACCCCTAAATGACTTAATACCCTGAACCTTATGCAAAACACAATCAACGGAAAATACAGTAGAAGGAAGAGTAGTTTAGTCATCTTCTAGCATGCCATTGTTCTTCCATCCATGAAACTATTAGACCTGCCAAAACTTGATAAATGAAATGATAGAAACCAGATGCTACCTAAGATTTTGTGATTCCTTTCAATAATTATATCTAGTAAAGTTAAGTAGTAACTATACACAAACTTCTGTAGTTGCAACTATCTGGATAAACTGGCTAAGCCAGTGGCAAAACCAAACTGCTTAGTGCATCTGTAGAAATTGTCACCTATATCAAGAGAAAATAAAGAGAAAAAGAAATGAACAATGCAATGAGTGGTACATTTGGTTCATATATCCAATATGTTGCAGTAAATCAATGATCCCCAACACAAAGAGGGGAGTATTTTGCAAGCTTACCATATTCACTGAATATGACACCACCTGAGCATAACCCCTCCTCAATTTTAACTAACTGGAGCGTCATCCTAGGTCCAATCTCTTGAAGTTTGACAGCACTTTTGCTAGAAGCACGGTTTACCCTACCAACATCACTGGTCAGGCTTACTGTTGCAGCTTCTTCATCTGCTTCACTTTCTGATCCATAACCAGCCCTACATACAGTAAAAAGATATTTATATTTGACCAATCATGCAGAATTAAAGTAAAAGGTCATACAACAAATTTCCCATCATCTGGAGAAAAAAAATGTGACTTTCAATATGGTTAGAATTTTTGTATACTTCTTTAGGTGGAGATAGTAGTAAAGGCCTTACAGGATGTTCATAAAATATGCTTCTGCACTTTCTATTTATCAGTCACTAACATCCTCGTGCATATAATGAGCTATAAACATAGCAAGTTATGTACAGGTCCAACTCTTGTTTGTTTCCCCCTTCTCTTAAGCATGATAGAAACATCTTTCACAATCATATTGCACATCTTTGTGGATGATCTGCTCTTCTTATTTCTTTTTTTTAAATATTCACCCCTGTTGAATTTAAGAATCAAGGACCACTGTAGGGCCAAAAGCTGGTCCAAGATCATATTCTGGCAGAAAATTTTGAACTGAACTTTACAAACTATATTCATATAAATTAGTTAGTACCATAGTTGTGTGATCATATTTTTTTTATTAAACTTACTTTCAGCCATCTAGGCACGAGAATGTAACATCATCGCTAGGATGAAAGCAAGAAGCGGAACGAAGAGAACACTAAACCATGCCTTTATATGATCCTTTAATAACTTAATGTTTCGAAGATCATACCAAACCAGATTTATAAAATTGCGAAAGCCAAAACTCTAATGGGACTGGTACTGAGTTCATAAATTTCTTACTCAAACTAAGATAATCTATCAAGACATATCCATCTTGCCAATGCAATCATAAATTAAAAGTGCCTGCCCTCCTGGAAAACTTCAATCTTTGCATTGCAATAGTACTCATCTTGCATATCTCCTATTAATAGGATAGACTGAAAAAGTAAATAACCAAATAAAACTAACCTAGAATTCCATGCATCATGAAGAGTTAATGTTAACTTAAAAGAAATTGTCCTACAAGTAGCGCCAATATAAGGGAACAAAGTGAATTTTAGTAAGTATGTTCTTCTACAACTAATTTAAGGCATTCCAATGCAAGATTTTGATGGGTTTGGTACATCTATGCAGAAATATTATAGCAGTCCATTCAAATCTTCTCTTACTTGGTAACAAAGTCGCTCACATCTTGAAGATTCCTAAGATCAGGCACTTGATGGTTCTGAACAAACTTTCTAATCCTACGAGAAACACCAACAGGCTGCAACCTGATAGAATAATGCCTAAAATCAATTAGCTTTGTGTCACTGTTGTAGTTCAATAATACAATCCTCTGACATGATGAGAGCTTAACCTGCAGTTTCCAATGAATTCATTGGTTAGCAAATGTAATTAAACTCGAGGAAAAGTTCAATTGCATCATGACATTGTTCTAGAACTAACAGTATTAATGTCTATAGCAGGAAACATATTCTGAAACATGATTGTTGTAAGCTTCAAATGTTGTTGATCCCCACCACCAAACCCAGAAAGAACAACCTGCAAAAGAAAAAACGCCTAAATTTACCAGTAAAGTGTACATAACATGTAACATAGTTGACATTTGATGAACATGCTCACCAAAGGGGGGTTATTAAATAGGTCTTTTGGGCATCTCGGGCGAGTCTGAGCCCGAGCAATATCAGCAGCCAACGCATATTCCCGTATTTCAAAGGTCAGCGTCGGGCCTTGAGGTGTTCTTGCGACCCTCAAATGAGGAATGCTCTTTGGATTCGATAAGATTAAGAAGTGTGTTACGCCCATTGGCCCTGCAACATTCAAGAAGTCCTTAAGATTGTTCCGTTTCTTCTCCTGCCAATTTAAACACAAACAAACTCATCAAAAGTTACCCAAAAAAGTACTCTCAACTGATTTCCATCGAAGAAAATGAGTTCTCCTGACATTAGTATAAGTCCCAAAAACTCAATAAGTGCCTTCAAATCAGTCTCTCAAGTTATAATCTGTTACTTTAACCCACCCAGGTTGACTAATATAGTTTATTTTGCCCGTTATGTGCTCATCTCTATTAGCATTCTCTCCTAACCAATTCAACCCATCAAAATCCCTCATTTTTCTCACCTTTTCCACTGCCCTCTTATTATAATGCTAAGATAATCGGCATTAAGTTAAATTTTAGCGATCAATATCAGAAAAACCCAATTAAAAAAAGGAGGTACCTTTAATTTAATGGCGGTATAAGGAAGCATAATCTTTCGAATATCCAATTCGAGCTGCTTGATTGGGCCAGGGATCTTCCCCCTCGAGAAGACGAAGCTCTTCGGAATCTTGTCGCCAGTAACCTGATTCACGTTCGGCTGCTTCTTCACAATTGGGGGTTTCACAAAGTTCTTCTTCTTTCTCTGCAGTTCGATCGAGGGAGAAACCATGAGAAATTGGTTTTCGAAGGAGAGGAAAAGGTTTGAGAGACTTACGTTCTTGAATCGAGCCATGGAGATTGGAGATACGAGCAACGGAGGAGGCTGGGGATGGAGACGCTAGGGTTTTGCTAGGGTTTCCCTGATAAATAACGGAGGACAAATTTTTAAAAGAGACCCATTTGTGAACTTAATCCCAAAAAACGACCTCATTCAAACAAAATTACAAAAACCAACTTGGTTCAGCCTCAGCGCTGAAACCAGATCGGTTTTTGAAAAAAAAATCCAAAACTTCATGGGAGTTAAACACCCGTGAAGTTTAGTAGATCTGTTAAACTTCACGGAAGTTCAACTCCCGTAAAGTTTCATAGTTAAAAAAAAAATTTGAACTATGAAACTTCACCAGAGTTGAACTCCCGTGAAGTTTCATAGTTCAAATTTTTTTTTTAACTATGAAACTTCACGGGAGTTCAACTCCCGTGAAGTTTCGGAAAAAAAATTTCAAAAGCCGATCTGGTTTCAGCGCTGAGGCTGACACCATGTTGGTTTTGTAATTTTGTTTGAATGAGGTTGTTTTTTGGGAATAAAAGTCTAAATGGGTCTCTTTTGAAAATTTGTAAAGATTATTTAGGCTTTTTTTAATATTAGTCCTCATATCTTTCCTAGTTTGAGATTGGTACCCCAAATCTTCATAATTTTAGATTAAGGAGATTTTTTTTATTTTTGACATAGATCTTTTTCAAAAAGTAACTAGCAAAATCTACCCTTATGCTAAATAATAAACAAAATTAATCTCTTTTTAGCCACATCATCAAGGCTAGTCAAAAAAAGAGATTAATTTGGCAAAAGAAAAACACATTTGAAATACTAGTCTCGTGTAATTAGTAAACGCTAATTAAAGAACTAGTTTAAGCCACAATATATATGGGACTACTACTCTCGTGTATTTTGCAGACACCTTCATCAAAATACACAGGACTAGTAACTACACGTATATTGTAGACATACACAAAACATGCACACATGTTCACAGCTTGTCTCATGTGCGTATAAATTATCCCCTGTGTATATAAAATATTCAATTCAACTCATGTACATATCCGAACATATAAATTCCATAAATTCCTATACATAACTTCATACAAAGCTAAACATATAAATACATATTCTCTCTCACGCCCAAGAAAATCAAAACATTGCGGTAAAACACGATTGATAAACACATGGAGACAACTAGGAGGGGGGAGAGAAAACTAAATGAGAAGCGGGAATCAGTGTTGGAAAGAACCATGGGTGAGATTGGGGGAGGAGGCGCGGTTTGAGGGACGACGAGAGAGAGATTTGGGGAGGATGGTGTTAAAGAGGTAAAGAGAGCAAGACTTGAGGGACGAATAGAGAGAGATTCGAGGGATGACGGGTGAGAAATTTGAGGGATGACAGGTCGGAGAGAGCGGTTGTGCCAAAAATTAGGACATTATTAGAGGTTTATTTAACATTGACAAAAAGATAAGACTAATAGTCCAATGTATTTGGTCAGGAACGGGTTTCTCTCTGTTTATACACGGACTGATAGTCTCGTGTATTTCATTGGGTAATTTTAATCACTCTGCTCTTTGTATGGGACTATTAGCCCCTTCTATTAAACAGGATCAGTTTAATCTTAATTGGTGTTTGAAAATTACACGGTTCTACTAATCTCGTATGTTTCAAAGACAACTTTTTTACAAAATCAACATCTTCTTTGCAGTCTTGATGACGTGGCAAAAAAAGGTTGATTTTGTTTATTATTTAGCAAAAGGATCGATTTTGCTAATTACTTTTCATAAAATGTATTTTTTTTAAAAGTTCTCCTTGAAATTAATCCCCCAATCTTTAAGTATTTTGAAGGTAGTCAGCCCAAATCTATATTTTAAAATGAGTCCCCTAAATCTTTTAAGTATTGTGAAATTAGCCCCTCTAGTTAGCACCGATTTAAAAGGTTTAGGGCGACTAATTCAGGGCAAATAAACCCCTTCATGTATACCATGTTTATTTCTGGAATGCGGACACCTAAACTAATGCAAGGGTAAGTTACAAAAAACCCCAGTTATCTATACCATGTTTCTCATTAACTCCCTTGTTTAAAAAGTCCAGCAAAAGATTCCTTTCATCTATGACCATTAATAAAATCACTGGATTTGTATAGGATATCATATTTTATATGACTGGATAGGCATTTGCACCTCATTAAGCGTTGGAGAGATGTATGTGCTCCAAAATTCGTAGATTTGCAAGTTGAATGGAAAAAAAAAAAGATAAGAGAAAAGAATAGTTTCTGGAGGAGGAAATATTTTTTAGTACCAATCCAAATCACATATAAGTTAATATATATGATATCCGAAGAGCCAAACTCCGTCACGAAACTACTGCTTCATTAATGATTATAGACAGCAGTTGTGTTGAACATTTTAGACGAGGGGTTCTTTAACAAATAGGGTAAGATAGAGGGTATTTCTATATTTTACCCAAAGAAACATATTATTCTAAGAATCATATACATTACTGTAAAATAAATAAAAATATTAAAAAAAGGGAATTGGACACAAGATAAAATGGACAAATCTTCATGTTTTTTACTAATTACAATGAAGAACATCACTAAATCATTGGTTTCATTATTTACGCTTTTGATTTAAGCTAGGTAATGAAGAAAGTTATTCTCATTCAAAAATTTAACATCTCAAATTCTGAAAATTTTGAATTAGAATACTATATAGATCAAGAGTTCTCAAGCCGGATACAGGATTGCACGTAAGTTTTATACTGGTATGATAAAATATTTTCTTTAGCAAAACATGTGTGTATCTCTACAAAATTTAACTACTCCTTGTTTTTCTTTCAATTCTTTCTCACCTTACTTTTTTTTCATTACTATTACACTCTCCTAGCTCACAAAGACACGGATGGAAAGAACTTTTTTTTGTTAACTTATATCCTCGAGTTTCACTCATCTGTAACTTCTTTTTTAATGTTGATGCATAATGGTGAAGATTAAATCTGGTCAAATAATCCCAATAGTTTTAAGTTGTTCAAAAGGGTAAAACTACACAATACCCATTTTCTTTGCAATTTACGATTTTCTTTCCAAGTTACCTCAG
Organism: Asparagus officinalis; assembly: GCF_001876935.1. Lineage (NCBI taxonomy): Eukaryota > Viridiplantae > Streptophyta > Magnoliopsida > Asparagales > Asparagaceae > Asparagus > Asparagus officinalis. Next base: position 26,435,296 of record NC_033802.1, read on the forward strand.
ATACCCAGGGTCTAATTCTGAAATTAGGTTATAAGCTTGTAATGAACATTTTAGAATCTTTGTTTAAATATTGATAAACTTGTTCATCTCTTTCTTTTTTTTTAAATTATTGTTTTAAATTTGTGATGATGTGAGTATGTGTTTGAAAAGAATCTTTACAACAAAATTGAGAAAACAATGTTGGTTTTAGGTGTGTAGACCGAAACCTGGGAACAAAAATCAGCAAGCAACGATAACCCCCTGGTCGGTTGACCGAAGGAAGCTAATCGGTTGACCGATTGACAGAAATGAGCTTAGAAAATCGCCCTGGTCGGTCGACTGATGGGGTGCCATCAGTCGACCAATAACGTACACATTGCAATCCTGGGAAAAAAAATTGTGCTGGTCAGTTGACCGATGCAAGTGCATCAGTCGACCGATGACGGGTTTTACCCGTTTCCTGGTTTGTTTGGAAATTTGTTTGAGCTAGGGTTTATATATATATCTGAACGTCTTTGTGAGGGTTTTGTACATGAAAAAGAGAGAGTCTTTTGAACATTTTGAGAGAGAGATCTCAGAGAGAGAGAGAGAGAGAGAGATAGTCGTTTGAAAGCATTATAATTTTCAGGATATTCCTCAGTTACCTCTAGTTAGAGAGGTTGAGTTCTGCATTGAGTTGTAGCTAGGTACAACACCAATTTCACATGCATCCTATCGTATGACACCCGTTGAGTTGAGGGAGCTACATGCTCAGTTAGAAGAACTTTCTTCTTTAGGCTTGCTTTGTCAGAGCCATTCTCCTTGGGGAGCGTCGGTGCTCTTCGTGAAGAAGAATGATGGTAGCATATCATTATGTATAGATTATCATGAGTTGAACAAAGTCACTATTCGGATTAGATATCCACTACCAGAGATATATGACTTGTTTGACAAGCTGCGGGGAGTACAACATTATTTTTTTCGAAGATTGATCTTCATTCTGGTTATTTTCAGTTGCGAGTGCAGGAGACGAATATTCCCAAAACTGCCTTTCTGACTTGATCTGAGTCTTTCGAGTGTCTTATCATGCCATTTGGGCTGACCGATGCACCCGTGATATTCATAAATTTGATGAACCTGTTTTTTGGTCCGTATTTAGACTGCTTCGCGATCGTTTTTATCGATGATATCCTTAATTATAAGATATCGTAGGCAGAGCACGAGCATCATAATCGATTGGTATTGTGGAGTTTGTGGGAGCATATGTTGTATGCCAAGTTCAGCAAATACGAGTTTTGGCTATCAGAGATTAGATTTTTTTAGGTCACGTCATCAGCATAGAGGACATAATAGTGTATCCAGCCAACATTGAGGTTGTACTTGATTGGGAGCCACCAAGAACAGTTACGGAGAGTCGTAGTTTTGGCAGGCTATGATAGAAAGTTCATTTAGGACTTTTCAAAGATTGTAATACCACTTACATAGCTTACGAGGGGTGTACAATTTGTTTGAGGTACAAAGTGTTAGAAAGCCATTGAGACTTTAAAGGCTAAATTGACTATAGCAATAGTATTGATTTTTCTGCGCAATGATAAGATTTGTGTTGTCTACACGGACACGTTATTAGCGGGTCTAAGAAGTGTTTTGATACAGACCCAGAGAACTTGTATTTCGCAAAAATCAAGGCTTATCGTACCAGATACTCCATACATCCAGGCACAATGAAAATGTACAAGCTGTGAAGAGACATTTCTAGAGCTTCTAGGATTAGTTCGGTAGCCAGTTGTGCTATTCTAGTGTTTTCCACCCACAATTAGATGAGCAAATGGAGAGTGTGAACTAAGTATTGAAGAAAAATGTTGCGGTCATGTGATAGTGATTTTTCAAGGTAATTGGGAGGAACATATCCCAATGATTGAACTACAAATAACAAAAACCAACTTTGGCATGACACCGTACAGGGCATTGTGCGGGAACCTTGTAAACTACCTATTTATTGGGAAGAATCGGAGGATAATTTGTTGCTTGGACCGAAGCTTGTGAGACAGACTACAGAGAAGGTAGCAGAGATTCTGGAGCACATTCGTGCAGCGCATAGTCGTCTAAAGAGTTATGCAAATCAGAGATGACAACCGTTAAAGTTAAAGATTCGAGACTATGTCTTATTGAATATGTCACAGATGAAAAGCGATTTGGTAGACAGGAAAGCTTACCCCAAGATTTGTTAGTCCATTCAGGATTGTTGAGCGCATAGGAGCCATTTCGTATCGGCTAAATTTTCCAGCATTAATGCAGAGTATACATGATGTTTTCTATGTTTTGATACTTGAGAAGCATTTACGCGATGAGAAGCAGCAGCGAGTATTAGATACACTAGAGATTGTGTTTCGCGATGATTTGAATATGATAGAGATTTATGTCTGTATTTAATGATCGTGAATTTTTGAGCCTAGTTTAAATAAATTTTTTGGTATGTTAAAATATTTAATTATAATTTTTAAGAGTATTTGTATTTTTCTCGATTTTCTAGAATTTTCTACGATTTAAAAATTTGATATTATATTTATTTAAATGATTTTGATATTTATAAATCAACTTAGTGCAGTAAAAACATTTGAATTAATCTATTGTGTTATTATTACTATTACGTATTATTTTGTATAATCCTTTGTGTGATTATTATTACTATTTCGTATTATTTTGTATAATCTGTTGTGTTAATGTCACTAGTATGTATTATTTATAAATAATTTTTCTATAATTATTTAATTTAATACTTAATTGTTATTAATTGTATTTAAAAATATGTTTAAACCCTAACCCTAACCCTAATTATATATATATATATATATATATTCTTCCCACGTTTTCACACTGCCAAATCTCTCTCTCTCTCCTCCCTCTCGTCTTCTCAGTGATTCTGCCTCGCCGTCTCTTATTGCTCACCCTTGCCCCGCCACTGTCCGTGTCCGGCAGTCGTCGCCAACTACAGCCCTTCCCTCCGTCTCACTCTCGCGTCCGCTCCACTCTCCCCTCCGTCACGGTTCACTCCCCCATCACGCCGCTTCGCTGTCGACGGTCCTCCGTAGCTTAGGCCACCGCCTTTTCTCGGACAGTCCGCACGCGCCTCCAGGCCTGCAACCGCCACCTCCACCATTTTCCTCAGCCGAACGGTTTCACACCGCGCCAACCACACGATCCCCAACCAGACTGCACAAACAACCCCACGCGCTGTTCGTACCTCCCCGCCTCCACTCCGCCCTTAACCCCTGAGCTTCACCCCTCCTTAGCGCCCAGCCACCTCCGAGCCAGCTTCCGTTGACTCAACCACCACCCTACTTTGCCGCTACAAAACTCGCGCTCCAGCCCGCGGACCAGACTTGTCGCGTCCCTTAGCCTCCAACACACCACACCTTCTTCCCTCGACTAGCGTCGCCACTTGACAGTCGTCGTCACGCCTCTAATAGGCCCGCCGAGCATCCAGTTCCAGACCTATCGCCTAATCAACCTTGTAGATCCTGCGTCGTCGTCGCCTTCTCCCCTTGCCTTAGCTCAGATCCAAACCGTCACCGTCATCTCCTCTGCAGCAGCGACGTCGCCACCTCACCCGCTTCAGATCCATTGTACCGCATCTGCACAGCACCGACGCCCCGTCCATAGGCCCTTGGCCTCGTAGGCAAGATCCCTATTCTCGGTTATATATTCATTACAATATTATATTTGTTGTAAATTAATTATGTGTAAGATTATGTTTCTCGTTTAGTTTCGTGTCAATTATTGTGCTTGTCGTAAATTAATTATGTGCAAGATCCCGCTTCTCCTTATTATCGTTACAATATTTACTTATATTATTAACTATATGCAGAGATTATATTGTGATATTTTGCATAGGTTGTTGATGAATGATATTAAGTATTATTGTGGTAGGTTATTTGTGAATTGATGAATATAAAATGATAAGTTTATATTTTGAAAGCTGGATAAAATTTATGAGATATTCTTGAAAAAGAAAATTAGTAAATATCTTATGGGAAATGTAAATAATAGAAGAAATTATAATATTTTTTAAGATTATTTTCGAGAGGATAATTATGAAAGAAATTATTTTGTAAAAAGGAGGTTAGTTTTGGATAATTATAATAATAAATAATTTTAAAGAAAATTTATTTTGAAAATAGAATTATTTTGATCTGCTCACTGTTGTTGTACACACACACACACACCGCACTGTTCATAGTTTCTGTTCAAGCTTTATAATTTTTTTAAGGTATTTGACTTGTCATGATATTACTACATATGATTAGTTGCATTTATTATTTTCTTATTGTGATCGAGAACCATTAGTAGTTTATGACTTAGTGGCCTCATGCGTCATGAACAAGACTTAGTGACATGTGTGTGTGTGTGTGTGTGTGTTGATTAAATTAGGGGATGAACCAGAATTGTATTGTAGGTTATGTTAGTTGACTTAGAAAAACAAGAGATGTTATGATGGGAAAGTCTTGGTTCGTATGATCGAATGTGACTGTTGATTTATCTTCCAGACTCGTAACAGCGACTTGTTTTGTCCTGGAGTTGGTTTGTTGGACCAAGTGGCCTATTTCGTCACTTTGGTCAGTGACTTGTTTCGTCACCTGAGCTTTGCCTGAGTTTGGACTAGACCGAGATCGGATTGCGTATAGTCCTCTAGTCGTTGTTTCACGGGATTGGATGCGCGTAGGGGATTATGAATAGTCAGTCTTCCAGTAATGCGAACTTTGACCTATTTGAGATGTGGGTTAGTGAGCTGTCATAGGATGGTTAGTAGCATTATGACCCCATTCCTGGATAAATTGATTGATTATTATGATCTAGTAGTGATTTGCATCTAGTGGTTAGAATTATAATTGCATACTTCTATTCTTTTTATTATTACTGTCATTGCATTAGTTATTCTACCACTTCATTTCTCCCACGTGGGATCTTGCCGTGTGCCATGCACGCTGATGTACACCTGTTTTCTCTGGTGTACGTCGGATTTAGAGGACGGACAGGTCTAGTATGATGTTGCATCAGAGCCGATGTATGTCCAACCGGAGTGTCTTCCAGATGGAGCAGAAGGACAAACAAAAACCTAGTCTTTTTCTTTTTGTAGTAGTTAATGAATGCTAGATCTCTTTTGTAGTATTTTTCCTTAGTCTGGTGTTGGATTTAGTTATTTTAGCAGTACTTCCCTTTTTTTATATATGGACTATGTATTTTCATATTTCTAGTTGGATCGTTTTGTAATAAGGGCATGTTTCACCCGTATTTTATGTCTCGAATGATCTACATTTGATGATATGTCCATTTCCTATTCTGGGTTGTTTATTATATTCTTGCTATCTGTGATCGGGGACCTGTAACTTCGCATTATATTATTGCTTGACACTTAACATATTAGGTTGAGGAAAAATATTTATATTTTTATTTGTTACTCTCCTCAATCTAATACGTCATGGGCTTGTTCATGTTTTGATTCCCGGATATTTTAGGAAGCGGAGCGTGACAGGTTTTAGTAGTGGCCCATGTAGGTCACAGTTCCGAGTTCCTACCAATGAGAATATAATGGACAATTTAGACGCATATCATATTTCATCCTTAAGACTATAGTTAGCCCTTATCCTATCATCTCGATGAATTATATCTTAGTCCCTACCTTATCACTTTTTGACTCTGGGGCTTCCCACTGTTTCTTGTCTCGCCACTTTCCGACTACGCTCTCTTCCTATAACTTCTCTTTCCTCGTACCGGTCGTCATTATATATGTTATTATTTTTACGACTATGTTTTCTTTGGTTTGACTTATATATAGTTTGATTATATTGATTTTTGTATTATTTATTATATTATTTTATGTATTACACACAGTGTTATATTGTATATTTTTCATTAAAAATATATATATCATTATTATATTTTTTTAATTGTTTAAATCATGTTATTAAGTGTTTCACATTGCTCTAGACTCCACATATATATCACATAGCATATCTGATATTCAGATTATTTTCTTATGTTTAAATATATTTTTGCATATCTAAATTATGTATGTGTGCGCTTTTTTTGTCATACCATCTATTATTTACTTATATTTAGATTATTGTATATTGTTCATATTTTTAGTGATATACATTAATAAGTTTATGATTTTAATATTCTACATATGTATTACATTCTTATTCTTTATTTATTCAACTCACAACATTTTTAGTACATAGTTTTTTATCAGTCACTTTTATCTTGTTTAGCCTGTTTTAGTATGTTCATATTGGCTTCGTTATTCTAAGAGCAAAGTATTTCTATTTTGATATTCAAACAATTATTCATGTTGTTAGGTTTGAATTTAAGGTACTAATTATATATGTTTTTGTTACATTATCTCGTATCATTAATTATTATTCTTTTATAACTAATATAAAAGATTAATCTAAATAGCGTTGTAAGTATGTATAGTATTTACTCATGGGTTGTTTATAGTGTAATTGCATATTTGTTGTTTGCTTTATTTTCGATATGTATTGTTTTGTCATTGTGACAATATACATTGTATACATGTGTTATTTTTTAGTATTTATTTTATGATATTTTTAGATTTTTATGTCTTTTATTGTGTTATTAGTTGTTGTTCATTCTCTATTCATTATTTTCATTTATTTATGTTGTGTTTTATTTTTTCATTATTTTATATTTACTATTCTCTTTTCTATTATAGTGTATTCACGTATATTATTATATTATGATGTATATTTTTTATTGATTTATAGTCATTCATCATTTCTAGTATCAACTTTGTCTAATCGTGTTTTATTTCATGTATTATTAGTGTTTATGTTCACATGTTTATCAATCATTCATGGTATGTTTATTTACAATATCTCGGTGTTTTTATTATATGAATTTATGCCCTTCTTATGTTTTTATTTATTTATAAATCTATTTTATCTTCCATAGTTCATGTTTTATGTATTATATATTTTAATTTATATATATTTATGCTGATTATATTTATGTGATTTATGACTACTATACAATATACTACTATGTCTGAATTGATTTTATATAGTTATGATTATTATTGTTGTATCTTGTTTGTATTTATTATTTTACCTTATGAATATTACTAATATTTCTGATTTATTATATTGTTTGTCGAATATGTATAATTATGTTCTTCTTATTATGTTTTATATAAAATGCCTATTTTGAATCGCTTGTTTACTCTTACGTCTATTTTTATCATATAATATTTTGTAACTATTTCCATCATATTATCTTGTTAGCATGACTAGTACTATGAGTATTCAGACTTTTATATGCTTATTAATATGTATGTGTTTTGATTTTTAACAGCTATCATATATGATGATTTTAATTGATATATTATATAAACATGTGTAATATTTGACTTAATATTGTGTCTTGTATGATAATTATTTACTGTCATATGCTCTCAAAAATTATTGATTATAACTATAACTATTTTTAATGAATTTATCATCATGTTCTATCCTTACTATTTGATATATTTGATTATTATATCTATGCTTCTTTACGTACGTTATATTTTTGACTGCTTTAAACATATATTACTATAATACTATCGTCGAACCTTTTAACATAATTGTAAATTTTAAATTTTTTCAGAATTTGTGCATTTATATGTCTTATTTGGTTGAATATGATTTGCTGATTTTATTCATATGTTTGTTTGTAATTATACTTTTTGTATATCTTGAACATCTATTCTACTAACTGATTGTATGATATTTCTATTGTGATTTGATTTTTATTATTTTCATGCATGTTGTCTATTGTGTTTGTCTAAACTATATATATGTTTGATTCTTTGCTATTTTGTTTTGCTTATATACTCTTCAAATATTTCTTTTGCTTTTGCTTATATATGATTCATCTATTATTGTATTGTGTTTTATATTTTTGTGTTTATCATGTTTACCATCTGCTTACGTATGAATGATTTATATTTTGTTAAGATATTTTTATCTTTTATCTTCTTTATATTCCTCTTTTAATTATTTATATGGTTGAGTTGATATACTTTATTATACGTTCTAGTGATTGACAATTGTTTGAATTATGTATTTATATTTCATATCATATTTTTATATGCTATATATTTGTTATATTTTACCAATTCTGTGTTATTGATTATGTTTTAAATCATGTTGATATTATATTTTTCTATGATTGTATATTTGTTGTTGACTTCTTTGCTATTATGCTATGTTTGGCTGATACTTATATTTTTGTCCGTGCCTAGATGTTATGTTATTTTTATAATTTGACGTATCAACTATTTTATTTACTATATACATGCTTCTTTATATATGTGTAATCTTTTTTAATATATGTTCACTCTCTTTATGTTATACTTACATCATTCTTATTATTATACTCCATACCAAACTTTCTTATGACCTTATGTTATATATATTCCCTTGATGATTTGCATGCTTTTTATACTTCTGCTTTATTATTATTCTTGTTTATTTTATCTTCTCTAGCTATACATTATTGATTTATACTATATAACTTTTACTATTAACAATTATCATCATATTCTCCTTGTTTGACTTTGTATTTGACTTGCCCATGTAACTTATATTTGATATTGATGCCTAATTCATTCTCATAACATGTTTCATGCCTTATACATACAATATGTGAATTTACATTCATATTTTTCTCATCTTCTTTATTTATAGAATATTATATCTAAATGATGCTTTGTATAGAATGTTTTATTACTTTTTTATATGTGTGCTATAAATGTTTTATATTTACTTTATATGATTAAATAACATTTTTTGTCTATGGTGATAACTTAGTGTTTTATTATAGTGAATTGTATATTTATATTCATATATCTCTAGTGTTTTTATTATAATGAATTGTATATTTATATTGTGATAACTTAGTGTTTGTGTGTCTGTATTTTGACTTGTGTTTTTCTCACGCTCTACGTATGGATATGCAATTTATTTTGAATTATTATCTATATGCATTGAGTTGAGTCTCTCTTTCCATATCTCTGTCCTTGGGTTCTTTTAATTCCGAGGACGAAGTTTATTTTAAGGGGGTTAGAATGTAATGACCGTGAATTTTTGAGACTAGTTTAAATAAATTTTTTGGTATTTTAAAATATTTAATTATTATTTTTAAAAGAGTATTTGTATTTTTCTCGATTTTCTAGAATTTTCTACGATTTAAAAATCCGAGTTTATATTTATTTAAATGATTTTGATATTTATAAATTAACTTAGTGCAATAAAAACTTTTGAATTAATCCATTGTGTTATTATTACTATTACGTATTATTTTGTATAATCCGTTGTGTGATTATTAGTACTATTTCATATTATTTTGTATAATCTGTTGTGTTAATGTTACTAGTATGTTTTATTTTGTAAATAATTTTTCTATAACTATTTAATACTTAATTATTATCAATTGTATTTAAAAATATGTTTAAACCCTAACCCTAACCCTAACCCTATATATATATATATATATACATTCATCTCTCTTTTTTTCTCTCTCTCTCTCATGTTTTACGCCGCCAATCTCTCTCTCTCTCTCCTCCCTCTCGCTTCTCAGATCCGCCCGGTCCTGAGCTCACCCGCCACCGCCACGTCACCGAGCACCGCTAACACAGCCCTCCCCTCCGCCTCCTCCTCACGCTGCTCCGTCTCCCCTCTGCCGTGAGTTCCTCCCCCATCACCCGCTCCTCGACGCCGTCCTCCGCCGCTTGCCCCACGCCTTCTCCGATAGCCCCACACCGCCCTCAGCCTGCACGTGTCCACCTCCACCTTTTCTCAGCCCGACGTCACTGCGGCGACCACCATGACCCCTAACACGTCTGTCGAACCCCGTGCTACTGTCCGACTCCCGCCTCCACGTCCACCCAACCCCCTGAGCTCCACCAATCCTCAGTGCCCTCCCAATCTCCGACCAAGCTTCCGTCGACTCAGCACCCCTGCTCGCGCCCGACCAAACTTCGCCACTCAGCCCGACCCAAACCCATCGCCGTCCTTAGCCGCCATCACCACCGTCTCCCTTGACCAGCTCACCGCCATCGACAGTCGCCGTCGCGCCTCTAGTAGCCCCACCGACATCGCAGTCCAAACCCATTGCTAATCAGCCCTTTAGATCCGTCATCGTCACCTACTCCCCCTCTGCCTTAGCTCAGATCCAAATTGTTGCAATCATCTCCTCTGCAGCAGCGACATCGCCACCTCACCGCTTCAGATTCGTCGTATCGTGTTTGCACGATGCCGACGCCCCGTCCACAGGCCCTTGGCCTTGTAGGCAAGATCCCTATGTTAGACCCTAGAGGGGGGGTGATTAGGGTCTTATGCTAATCTAATCCGATTTTATGCCAATTGAAACTTATTAACAAGTTATCCTAGCAAGTATAAAATACAACAATGTATATGAGCTAGGATAAGTAATATGAACAACAAGATATATCCTAACAAAGAGATATAGGCAATGTATGTGCAAGGATATATAAACTCAAGGGTAAACAATCTAAACAAGATAGTGGATGATATAGATAATGAGCTAATGACAATGGCGATATAAGGTATGAACATAAATATGAATGAATGCCAAAGCACACTCAAACAAGCAATATGATCACGGAGTTCGGACCTTTCGTCCTACGTCTCCGCTCCCCACTCCCGGGGAGAAATCCACTATCACAACCGGGTTTTCTACGCTCACCCGAATAACGTTTACACCTCACAGTGTCGGTTTTCAACCCTCACCGAACAACGTTCACTCCTCACAATCGGTTTTCTAGTTCACCGAAAACTTCACAACACACTCGGTTTCTAGCTCACCAAAAACCTTACGGAGTTCGGTCCCCACGACCTACGTCTCCGCTCCTCACCTCGAGGAGATCTCCACTATCACAACCGGGTTTTCTACGTTCACCCGAACAACGTTTACACCTCACAATACAATCACTATGTAATCACACCTCACACACTAAGTGTTGGTCCTAGCCCGTGTCCTCCTCCTCAAGTGCTCGGTTACAACCTCTCCCTGGGCACGTCAACCGACGCCACTCCTCTTGGATTCGACCCCGTCTCTCACCACACACTTCTCTCGGTGTACAAGTGTATTACAAGTGAATCCTCACAATTAAGCACAATATAAATCAATTGATTGTTCTCTAAACAAGGTGAGAACTCAATTAAGCACAACTCTTAGTCACAAACCCACAACCCCAAATTATACTATGAATGTAAATACAATAAGCTCAAAAGGTTGTGTGTGAACAAAGAGATATAAATCAAAACTAAACTCAATGTAGTTCTAGCTAAATAACAATGATAATCAAATATATAAAATAGCTAGAAATAGAGTTTAGAAAACTTCTCAATATATCAAGAGTTGGAGGGAGAATAGTTGAATGCCCAAACACCAATAGATGATCTCCTCAAGCTCTTGTAGAATTGAATCACAAAACCGAAACACTCAAATGCTTAAAAGCTTCTTAAAACAAACTTAAACAAACACTAAACAAGTGTAAACCCTTGTTAAAATCTTTTAAACCATTCTCTTGTTAAAAACTTCTTGGATTTTTTGAAAACTGAGATCAAAGAGAGTTTTTATAGCCTCCAAAACCTCAGCCAAAAACCCCAAACAAAATGACCAAAAAACCATTCTGCAACGGCTCTAAAAAGAGCCGTTGGAACTATAGCGGTCGACCGATGAAAATCACGGTCGACCGCAAACAAGGTCAGAAACTCAGGAGACATCCAGAGAGTTCGTCGGTCGACCGGCGGAAATATCGGTCGACCGGCGGTACTGTAGCAGGTATATCCGATTTTATAAAATCGGTTAAAAATAGTAAAACAGCTCCAAAAATTATGAAATTTTGAGGAAAGGTTCTAGACATGTATAAAAACATGTTAGAGAAAGAATTTCTGAAAAACAATTTCCCAGTTGAGATAAATAAATGTTTGAACACAGAAATACAGTTTCTGAAAATCTGTTGTGATACACGATTTTGTAAAATCAATTAGGCACAGTAAATCAACTCCAAAAATAGTAAAATTTTGAGAAAAGTTTCTAAACATGTAGATAAACATGTCAAAGAAAGAATTTCTTGAATATCATTTTTCATTTATGAAAACTCATCTATTTTGTAAAACATGCACGAACATGCACGAATGAAAATTATGATTTTGTAAATTCCATTAAACATAACAAATCAATTCCAAACTTGATGAAACTTTGAGAAATATTTGTAAACATGAAAACAAACATGTTAGAAAAAGAATTTCTCAATTTGCATTTATAATTTGTGAAAAACACTGTATTCTGCAAAAGCACTAAAAGACGTATATATGAAAAAACATGTGATTGTTATTTTTGACTCAAAACAAGTTTTGAAAACTTATGGAATATTTATATGGACATAATAAAAGTTGTTTATGATGTAAATATAGTCCAAAACTTATTTTGCATAAAAACACTTATAGTTACGAAAATCACAAATATATATGTGTGTGTATGTTTGAGCTTGAAGTATTAACACACATAATATAAGCCCTAAACTAATTTACCCAAGCTTGATTGGTCTTCAATATGCTTGACTTGGTAATCTCGCGGATGAAGCTTGAACTTGATCTTTAACTTTGAATTGCAAGGCTTCACTCCACTATTCCGCCAACCTCCATTGGATATCATCGTTGAAGCTCTATTCCATCCATCCTCCAACTATGTTGTTTGTCTATAATAAATAAGAAAATACATAATACTAGACAAACAACATTAGTGATAAATTGTTTGTTAAACATCATCAAAACAAGAAGGCCAACACCCTATTCCCGGTTATCTATTCATTACAATATTATATTTCTCGTAAATTAATTATGTGTAAGATTCGATTTCTCGTTTAGTTTCATGTTAATTATTATGCTTGTCGTAAATTAATTATGTGCAAGATCCCGCTTCTCCTTATTATCGTTACAATATTTACTTATGTTATTAACTATATGCATAGATTAGATTGTGATATTTTACGTGGGTTGTTAATGAATGATATTAAGTATTATTGTGGTAGGTTATTTGTGAATTGATGAATATAAAATGACAAGTTTATATTTTGAAAGTTGGATAAAGTTTATGAGATATTCTTGAAAAATAAAAATAGGAAATATCTTATGGGAAATGTAAATAATAGAAGAAATTATAATATTTTTTTAAGATTACTTTCGAGATGATAATTTTGAAAGAAATTATTTTGTAAAAAGGAGGTTAGTTTTGGATAATTATAATAATAAATAATTTTAAAGAAAATTTATTTTGAAAATTGAATTATTTTGATCTGCTCACTGCTATTGTGCACTGTTCATAGTTTCTGTTCATGCTTTATAATTCTTTTTAAGGTATTTGATTTGCCATGATATTACTATATATGATTAGTTGCATTTATTATTTTCTTTTTATGATCGAGAACCATTTGTAGTTCATGACTTAGTGGTCTCGTGCGGTATGAACAAGACTTAGTGACATGCGTGGGTGTGTTGACTAAATTAGGGGATGAACCAGAATTCTATTGTAGGTTATGTTAGTTGACTTAGAAAAATAAGAGATGTTGGGATGGGAAAGTCTTGGTTCGTATGATCGAATGTGACTGTTGATTTATCTTCCAGACTCGCACCAGAGACCTGTTTCGTCCTGGAGTTGGTTTGTTGGACCAAGTGGCTTATTTCGTCACTTTGGTCAGTGACCTGTTTCGTCACCTGAGCTTTGCCTGAGTTCGGACTAGGCTGAGATCGGATTGCGTGTAATCCTCTAGTCGTCTGTTTCGCGGGATTGGATGTGCGGAAGGGATTGTGAACAGTCAGTCTTCCAGTAATGCGAACTTTGACCTATTTAAGATGTGGACCAGTGAGCTCCCATAGGATGGTTAGTAGCATGACCCCATTCCTGGATAAATTGATTGATTATTAAGATCTAGTAGTGATTAGCATCTAGTGGTTAGAATTATAATTGCATACTTCTATTCTTTTTATTATTACTGTCATTGCATTAGTTACTCGACTGTTTAATTTCTCTCACGTGGGATCTTGCTGTGTGCCATGCACGCTAACGTGCACCTATTTTCTCTGGTGTACATCAAATTTAGAGGACGAACATGTCCAGTATGATGTTGCATCAGAGCCAGTGTATGCCTAGCCGGAGTGTCTTCCAGATGGAATAGAAGGACAAATAGAAGCCTGGTCTTTTTCTTTCTGTAGTAGTTGATGAACACTAGATCTCTTTTGCAGTACTTTTCCTTAGTCTGGTGTTGGATTTAGTTATTTTAGCAGTACTTCCCTTTTTTATATATGGACTATGTATTTTCATATTTCTAGTTGGACCATTTTGTAATAAGGGCATGTTTGACCCGTATTTTATGTCTCGGATGATCTACTTTTGATGATATGTTTATTTTCTATTATGGGTTATTTATTATATTCTTGCTATCTGTGATCGAGGACCTGTGACTTCGTATTGTATTATTACTTGATGCTTAGTGTATTAGGTTGAGGAGAAATGTTTATATTTTTATTTATTACTCTCCTCAATCTAATACATCGCATGCTTGTTCACATTCTTATTCCCGGGTATTTTGAGAAGTGGGGCATGACAATTCTTGCCAAGGAGGATAAGAAACTTACAATCAGGATAATACCTGTAGTCAAGGTCCAATTGAACCAGATATGAGCTGAGGAGGCTTCTTGTGAACGCGAGGATGATATCTGTCGCGACAAATCGCGCTTGTTTGAGCAGATGAATTGATTTAATTATGAATTGTTCATGCTTATGATTTGCTATATGGTAATATTTATACTTAACACTAGAATGTGGGGTATTAACACTTAGCTATTAATCATTCGGAACACACAGTATATATATGGGGGGTTCCTTGTTTGGAATTTTCGCCCGACGTACTAGTTCCGTTTAGTTAGAGGTTAAGTGAGAGTATTTGTATTCTAGATTGTTAACTATAGATATTGCTATGTTCATATCAGGAGATTAATGATAAGAGATGTGTATGTGAGGGTTTCCTTATTTGGATTATCCCATCAATGTACTTTTCTGGTATTGTTAATCTCTAAGATACGATTGTGAAATTTCGAGGACGAAATTTTTCTAAGAGGGGAAGAATGTAAAACCCTAGCATTTTTGTAAATTTATTTTAAGTTTTTATGAGTTTTAAGATGTGTGCTTACCATTCTATGACGAATGGAAACAGTTAGAATTTATTTGGAGTTTATTTACAACTCGGGTTACGGTACCGTGAGTCTGCCATCGTACAATAGTTTGAACTATTTCTTGTGATCAGACGAGTCTTAGGATGGCGTCATTGATCTTAGAATATGATTTTTATGCTATGAGCCCAGATTGGTTCGATTTGGACGTTGTTTGCAGTTTCGGTCTCGGTGTCATGAGACAACTCAAAACCTACAATATTTCATTTTTAATATTTTATCTGCAACTCGGATGGACGCGCTATCAGTGCCATCATTTTTAGAAGTTGAGTTCATGTCGGGGGTAAATCGGCGATTTATTCTGACAAAGGAGAAATTTAGCTAAACTACGAGCTGGTATAATACCCGGATGAATAACTATTACCTGTTTTGACTTAGTCAACTTTTAATGTGAGCCTTTGGATGAGAGTTTGATTAATGGAGAATTGATCTTAGCCCTTGATTTTTATTTATAAGAGAGCCTTTGTAAGAGAGAGGATTCATTTTCTTCATGAACGTTCTCTCTCCTCAAAACTTCTTCTTCCTCCTCTCAAGCTCAAGAATCCATGGCCATGGTGAACTGAAGTTTTTGGAGGAAAAATTTGAGGAAACTTCATGAACGGAAAATGTTAGCATCGAGCGGATCTACAACTCTTGTGAAGGTCAATCTAGTAATTTTCGGTTTTCGGAGATCAAATCCTTCTCAAGGCAAGTTCATCTCCTCTAAACCCCACCCTTCTTTGATATGTTGTATTTGATTGTGTTATTAAGTTGAATTCATGATCAAATACTCATATCTTGCCTAATAAAACTATAAAGGAGGGATTTCTATGAAATCAAGAACAAATCTAGTTGTAAATCATGATATTTTTGGGATATGGTTGATATGATATAGATTGCAAAAAACTGTTGCACGTGTATAAACTTCAACTAAAAACTGGGTATAGAAAAAAAAACTCCAAATTAAACCAAACAAGTGGAAAATGAAAGTTGTGTGAGTCTAATTTTCAAAACAGGAAACTATTCTTAAAAATAGTTTGTATAGATAAAGATATACTCAATTTACTAATTACATGTTCTGCAGAAAACTGATGCACGTGTATAAATTCAACTGAAAACTGGGTATAGAAAATAAACTCCAAATTAAATCAAACTAGTGCCAAATGAAAGGTGTGCGAGTCTAGTTTCTAAAACAGAAAACTATAAAATAGTTTGTATAGAGAAAGATATGCTCAGTTTACTAACGATATGTACTGCAGAAAACTGCAAATATGCTGATTTGAAATAATTAATACGTTACGTGAATGTTTCTTTGAGGTTCGCTCTTTAATATTTAATGCATGACTTCTACGATACATATGTACATATGCGGATGGAAGTACATTGCACGAGATCCATATGTGGTGCATGGGTTTAGCTATAGAGCTCTCGTAGCATAATTTTGATATTTGTGCGATACGTGGGAGCACGTATCGTCAGGGAATTTGATGAACTACGGGCGACTTGATCCTTTGACAGATAGGGTACGTAGACAACCACATTAGTGCAGTCGTAATTTTAAATGATGATCATCTATTTCATTATGGGTGTTATAAGTCTAATATATGTTAGTATGAGCTTATCTATGATAACACGAGTACATTGCCTGAGTTAGGCCTATTATCCACTCAGTAGATTATTGTCTGAGATAAACTATGAGGGTTACTTAGCAGATTATTGCCTGAAATAAACTATGAGAGTTACTCAGAAGATTGTTGCCTGAGTTAGACCTACGAGTCACTCAGCAGATTGTTACCTGAGTTGGGATTATATATCACTCAGCAGATTGTTGTCTGAGTTGGGATTATATATCACTCAATAGATTGTTGCCTGGGTTAGGCCTATGAGCCACCGAGCAGAAATATGAGTTGAACAATGAGTTACTCTAATGGAAATTTATGCTTGGTTGTGAACCAAATAGTCACCTTTATGAGATAGACCATCAAAGGCCTATACTCCTTAACATATACTGTTATGGGATGGGTTTCACGTTAGTGCTCTCTAGGAAGTTGTATTTCTTGAATTATTATAAGAAACTTGTTGAAAATTCATGATTTGTTGAGGTCGTTCGCGACCATTTGGATGAACTACGGACGGGTTGATCCCTTGGGAAAAATGATACGTAGGCAACCACATTGGTGCAGTCGGTTTTAAAGCTTGTACGAGTTTTGGTTGAGATATTCTTGCCGATGTGTAACGTCGTTGTTTTAATTCAGGTAGACCTTTAGGAGCGCAAAGAGGCGCATGCTAGCTTGTAGCACCCGATCTTACTTCCAAAAGTGATTAGGACACACTGTTGAGTATATATGACCGAGTTACCTCGCTCTTGTGAGCACATAAGATTTATGTGCTGATGCTTATTATGATGTCTTTATGTTCCTGCATTGCTTATCTTTTATGCTTAGTTTGGGATTGTTATTTAGTTATCTACAATTTGGGATATATGGTATATGCATAAGGGTTTCCTTGTTTGGATTATTTCGCTCGATGTACTATGTCTCGTGTTGTAGATTCCTAAGTATTAATTCCTTTAGATACAGGGAAAATGATCTAGGTACACTATGCTTAATAAATATAGCCTCTACTACATCTAGTATCCCTTTCGACGGATGGATATGTTCTTGCTAAAGCGTTTTGACGCTGTTGTTGTTCTTCTTTTCTTTTCTTTTTCTTGAATGCTATTTCAGAAAATTCTTCTGAAGTACAAAGAGGCGCATGCTAGTTTGCAGCAGCAAGGATTTTACTTTTGTTAGTTAAGTACTCCACAGGGTTACTTTAGTTGTCTATACTCTTGTGATCGGAGCCGGGTTGTACCCGTACAAGTTGTATCTTTTTTGACGTAGAGAACCTCCTATGGATATGTATATTTTGATACAGTGTTAGATATCAGTAGTACTTGGATATCTGTATAGAATCTATTAGATTTTTTGTTCTTGTTCAGAACCTCTCATACGTATGATATATATTTACCTTTCAGTTCCGAACTATGTTATTCCTGAATTCTAGTTTGAGTACATTAGAAATCATTTTATACCTGTTGTATATCCCCATTTTTGGAAATTGTCATGATATTAAGATTATTTGGTTAGCCTTTGAGGTGTCTTACTATTGTAGTTTGATATCTGCTAGAGTAATAGCAATAGTGACATGTTAAGCTTGCATATGCACAAAGGAGGGTGTACAGTAGGTTCTAACATCTCTGGGGTTCACCCTGGACTATAGTCAGTGTGAAAATTAGGGGCGTTACATTTGAGGGACGATGGGTGAGAAATTTGATGGATGATAGGTCGGAGAGAGCGGTTGTGCCAAAAATTAGGACATTATTAGGGGTTTATTTAACCTAGACAAATAGACAAGACTAATAGTCCAATGTATTTAGTCAGAAACCGGTTTCTCTCTGTTTATACACGGACTGATAGTCCTGTATATTTTATTGGGTAATTTTAATCACTCTGCTCTTTGTATGGGACTATTAGTCCCTTCTGTTGGCCTATTTGTTTTGATGATGTTTAACAAACAATTTACCACTAATGTTGTTTATCTAGTGTTTGTGTATTTCTATTTATTGTAGACAAACAACGAGTTAGAGGATGGATGAAATTATGCATTCATGATCATATCTAATGGAGGTTGGCGGAATTTTGGAGTGAAGCCTACGCAATTCAAAGTTAAAGATTCAAGTTCAAGCTTCATCCGCAAGTGTACCAAGATAGAGCTTCGTTGAAGATCACAAGCTTGGGTATATTTAGTTTTAGGTTATATATTATGTGTGTTAGTACTTTAAGCTCAATCATATACACACATACACGTTTTAGTTTTGTATATATATATATATATATATACATATATGTTTTGGTTTGATAGTTTTCAAGTTTTAATATGAAACAATTGAATATAATTAGAAAACATATTTTTGTTTCATACTTACATGCATATATATGATTTCATCAATATCAATTTTAGTTAGTTAAATGAAATCATGTTTTAGTGCATTATATGTGTATTTTGATAAAATACTACATTCATTGTTTATAGACTTCATAACAATAGTTTACATCTTTCTTCAAGCCTATAAAATCATTTTGTAAAGTTTCAAAAGTTGGTTTAGCCAAAATGTCAAAATTCACATGTTTACATTTTCGTGTTTTGGACTATTTTGCAAAATGATGATATTTTTCATTTGAGAAGTCCTTTTTCGAAACCAGTCATTGTAGCATGTTTATTATCATGTCTACAATCATTCCCCAAAGTTTTACATTTTTTAGAATTTATTTGATATTTTTAAACAGGGTTTCAAAATCGTCACGGTCGACTGGCTGATGTCCAGAGCCAAAGCTCTGTTTCTGACCTGCTCGCGGTCGATCGCACATTTCCTACGGTCGACCACCGAACTTTCAATCGGGTTACCCTGAGCTGTTTTCCTTGGGTTTTTTGGTCTTTTCTGTAGGGTTTTTGGCTGAGATTTTGGGAGACTATAAATACCCCCTTGCTCTCATCTTTCAATATAGCTAAGAGAATATTTTAAAAAGAGTTTAACAAGGGTTTAAGCTTGTTTTGTTTTAGTTTAAAAGAATGTTTAAGAAGCTTTTAAGCATTTGAGAGTTTGAGTTTGTGAAATCAATTTCACAAGAGCTTGAGGAGATCCTATTGGTGCTTGAGCATCCAACTACTCTTCCTCGATCTCTTGATCTATTGAGAAGTTTTCTAAACTCTATTTCTAGCTCTTTTATATATTTGATTTTCATTGTTATTAAGCTAGAATTATCTTGAGTTTAGTTTTGATTTATATCTCTTTATTCAAACACAACCTATTGAGCTTATTGTATTTACATTCATAGTAAAATTGGGTTGTGGGATTGTGTAACCAAGAGAGTGAGCCAATAATTTGTTCTCATCCATTGTAGAGAACAAACACTTTGTATTGCGCCTTATTGTGAGATTCACTTTATATTATACTAGTACACCGAGAGGAGTGTGTGGTGAGAGACGGGGTTGCTTCCAAGAGGAGTGGTGTCGGTTAACGAACCTAGGGAGAGGTTGTATTCGAGCACTTGAGAAAGGACACGGATTGACAATCACTTAGAGGGTGTGGAGTATAGTTACATTGTGTTATTGTGTGGTGTAAACGTTATTCGGGTGATCGTAGAAAACCCGGTTGTGTTAGTAGATTTCTCCCCGGGAGTGGGGAGCGAAGACGTAGGACAGAAGGTCCGAACTCCGTGATCATTTTGTGTGTTTGAGTTTGTTTTGGCGCACTTACTCTTATGTTTATATTTCTTGTCGCCATTGTCCATTGCTCGTTATTTATATCATCCACTATATTGTTTATTTTGTTTACCCTTGTGTATATCACTTATCCTAGCTCATATATCTTGTTGTATTTTATCCTTGCTAGGATAACTTATTAATTAGTTTTAATTAGCATAAAATCGGATTAGGTTAGCATAAGACCCTAATCACCCCCCTCTAGGGTCTAACAATTGGTATCAGAGCTTGGTGCTCTTTAATTTAAGGTCTAATCGCCTTGAGTTAAAGATCCAAGCTATCTTTTTGTGCTAATCCAATTTTTAATTTTTATATCTTGCTTGCATATATACATTATGGATATGTACGGTGTATCTAGTTTAGGTTATGCCATCAATATTGCTCCTAGATTAGATAATTTTCCATATACTCAATGGTGTGTTAGATTTAAACTTTTTGTTCAATCTAGACATTTCGATTTATGGGAAATTATAGACAATGCTTATATTGTGCCCACTTTGGAGAAATCCAAGTGGAATAAAAATGATCACCGTATGTTTACAATGAACAAGATTTTATTAGAATTTTTACATAATGCATTCGATTCATCTTTTTCTAACAAGCTTGATTCTTTTGATAGTGCTTACACATTGTGGAAACTTATAGAAGCACATCAAGGGAATTTGGAGGTAATTCGACAAGCTTTGGAGGATTCCGCTTCTAGTTCATACGGAGCTTCATTTTCATGCACACGGCCACTAGGCGATAGCCCTAGTGAGGTTTACGAGTTCGAATCCATTAATGATTTATCTAGTGATAAACTTGCTTGTGCTAGTGAAAAATTATTACATGCCTATAACAAATTTCATAAAAATTTTATTGATTTAAAAAGCAAGCATGATAATTTAGAATCCGATCATGAGGAGCTAGTGTCAAAATTGGATGTCATTACAAAAGAAAATGCCATGCTTAAAGAAAACAATGACATGTTAATTTTGGAAAATAAAAAATAACCAAATCTATAACTAGCTTATCTCATGAAAAAGATAATGCAACGTTAGAAGTAGAGAACATAAAAAATGACACTGCTTCCTTTATAAATGACTATTTATGTTCTACTTCTAATAAAAATGTATATGTGCTTAATAATGAAGATTTGAATCTTGTGAATAAACGTATTTTATCTTTAGATTTAACTTTAAAAATATGCATTGATAATCATAAGAAGTTTATGAATATGTGTGCCAAGTCTAAGCCAAAATCATCCACTCATTATGTACACATATATAGCAAAGTTTACAAATATTCCATTTGCGACCGTAAGGACCATCTAGCTAAATTTTGCTATGATGCACACAAACATAAGAATTCTAATGCCTCTTGTGCATCTCATGTAGCTTCTTCATCTTGTTTGCTATGATGCACACAAACATAAGAATTCTAATGCCTCTTGTGCATCTCATGTAGCTTCTTCATCTTGTACACTTACACATTCACATGCTCATTCTCTTCATCTTGTACACTTACACATTCACATGCTCATTCTCACAAAGTTCATCATAAGCATGCTAGTGTACTCAAGTGTGATCATTGTGGTCGTTTAGGTCATTTGGCCGAATATTTTTTTGATTTGAAAAAGAAATCTCATTTGCCAAATGCTTCTACTAGATCACATGTTTTTAAATATGATGTTTGTTGTAGGTTTGGACATCTTGCAAAATTTTGTTATGATATACAAAAAGCCTCTAAGTTGCAATATGTTCCAAATAGACCATTGTTTAAGAATGTTTCTCATTTGCAAAATATTTCTAAAAGACAATCTTTATTTGCAAATAGTTCCCGTGCACGAGCTAATGGTCCACAAAAACAAATGGATCTCTTTCATTGCACAAATTACAATCGGAAGGGTCATTTGAGTGATTATTGCTTTGATCGTGTTAGTACACTAAATGCACCCAAATGGGTTCATAACCCAAGGGCTTTGAGCTTAAATGATAGGGGTCATGTCCCTAAACCTTTTGGTACCAAGAATAGTTGGGTACCAAAACAAATTTGAATTTTAAACCAAGAATTTTAGTGCTTTTCTTTTTTTCTTCTCTTGGTTTTGAAAATTATACTTTAAATTTTTTGAACATGAAAATCTTTTTATTGATCAAATTCTTTTGTTTTTATGATTATTGGTTTTGTTTTGATGAGAGGTTTGTGTTTATATAACCCCCCCGGGTTTATTGGGTGTTTATTCCCAAATCTTGTTTACCGGGTACTAAAAGTCCTTATATAGGTTGGAACAAGCTCAAAAGCTTGATATGGTTGCCTCTCTCATTTGTGAAAATCAATGATAATTTAGTTTTATACTCTTAAAGATGATTTTTAGTGTTTAAAATCCATAATTCATGATTCTTGTATGTTAATTTTGAACTATGAAAATTTTGCTTTGATTTGTTCTTTTGAATTCATTATATAAGCACAAATAGATGATTCAAATTTCAAATATGCTTTATAATGTATTCTTTATGTGGTTTGATCAAGTTTTACAACAAATATGCTTTATAATGTATTCTTTATGTGGTTTGATCAAGTTTTACAAAGAAAATTTCCTTTATTGATAAAATGTCATTTTGAGTTTAAATCTTGATTTATGATTTCATTAATTAATTTGTTTTCATTTGAAAACTTTTTACATGATTCTCATGTTCCTTTTCTATTCTTATACATGATTTATATGTTTATATTTTGAGACACTTTATTTCAATGGTACATCCATATGTGTTCTCATTATCTTGTAGTATGTGAATTGTGTTTAGCATACTTTTCATCTTGCTTGCTCACATATGCATGCCTTTGTATTCATTTCATACTTTCATGAGGCATTTTGATAGGGGGAGCAATCCCTATATATAAATATATATTTTTTTTATACTCATCCATGCTTATTTGTAGGGGGAGCTTTCGCTCTCTTCATTCTTTTATTTTTCTCCTTTTTGATGTTGTCAAAGGGGGAGAAATATTGTGAGTATATTCTTTTTGTTTATATGCATGATATATTATACTTTGTATATTCATTTCCTTTCATGTATATATCCTTTTTGTAAATTATTTGTCATCATAAAAAAGGGGGAGATTGTTGGCCTCTTTGTTTTGACGATGTTTAACAAACAATTTACCACTAATGTTGTTTGTCTAGTGTTTGTATATTTTTATTTATTGTAGATAAACAACGAGTTGGAGGATGGATGGAATTGCGCATTCACGATCATATCCAATGGAGGTTGGCGGAATTGTGGAGTGAAGCCTACGCAATTCAAAGTTAAAGATTCAAGTTCAAGCTTTATCCGCAAGTGTACCAAGATAGAGCTTCGTTGAACATCACAAGCTTGGGTATATTTAGTTTTAGGTTTTTTGTTTTATATTATGTGTGTTAGTACTTTAAGCTCAATCATATACACACATACACGTTTTGGTTTTGTATACTTATATGCATATATGATTTCTTCAATATCAATTTTATTTAGTTCAATGAAATCATATTTACTTTTGAAATGTTTGCAAAATATGCAATTTTGTGAAAATATTATTTTCTTGGTTTATGGACTTAATAACAACCATATACATCTTTTATTAAGTCTATATAATCATTTTGTAATGTTTCAAAACATGGTTAAGCTAAAATGTCAAAACTCATATGTTTACATTTTCATGTTTTGAACAATTTTGCAAAATGATGATATTTTTCATTTGGGAGACCTTTTTTAAAAACCAGTTTTTGTAGCATGTTTATTATCATGTCTATAATCATTTCCCAAAGTTTTATATTTTTTTATTATCATGTCTATAATCATTTCCCAAAGTTTTATATTTTTTAGAATTTATTTGATATTTTTAAACAGTGTTTTAAAATCAGAAAACAACTTTCAAAACCTGTTTTTTATATATCAGTTTGCGATCGACCGCCACGGTCGACCGCCTTGAGTCCAGAGACTCAAATTGTTTTTTGATGGCTCACGGTCGACCGTGACGATCGACCAGATGCAGTCCAGAGAGTTTCGTGGTCGACCGTCACGGTCGACCGGTTGATGTCCAGAGCCAAAGCTCTGTTTCTGACCTGCTTGCGGTCGACCGCGCATTTCCTACGGTCGACCACCGAACTGTCAATCAAGTTCCAACAGCTCTTTTCCTGAGCTGTTTTCCTTGGGCTTTTTGGTCTTTTCTTTAGGGTTTTTGGCTAAGATTTTGAGAGACTATAAATACTCCCTTGCTCTCATCTTTTAATATAGCTAAGAGAATGTTTTAAAAAGAGTTTAACAAGGGTTTAAACTTGTTTTGTTTTTGTTTAAAAGAGTGTTTAAGAAGCTTTCAAGCATTTGAGAGTTTGAGTTTGTGAAATCAATTTCACAAGAGCTTAAGGAGATCCTATTGGTGCTTGAGCATCCAACTACTCTTCCTCGATCTCTTGATCTATTGAGAAGTTTTCTAAACTTTATTTCTAGCTCTTTTATATATTTGATTTTCATTGTTATTAAGCTAGAATTATCTTGAGTTTAGTTTTGATTTATATCTCTTTATTCAAACACAACCTATTGAGCTTATTGTATTTACATTCATAGTAAAATTGGGTTGTGGGATTGTGTAACCAAGAGAGTGAGCCAATAATTTGTTCTCATCCATTGTAGAGAACAAACACTTTGTATTGTGTCTTATTGTGAGATTCACTTTGTATTACACTTTTACACCGAGAGAAGTGTGTGGTGAGAGACGAGGTTGCTTCCAAGAGGAGTAGCGTCAGTTGACGAACCTAGGGAGAGGTTGTATCCGAGCACTTGAGGAAGGACACAGAGTGACCATCACTTAGAGGGTGTGGAGTGTAGTTATATTATGTTATTGTGTGGTGTAAACGTTATTCGGGTGATCGTAAAAAACCCGGTTGTGTTAGTGGATTTCTCCCCGGGAGTGGGGAGCGGAGACGTAGGACAGAAGGTCCGAACTCCGTGATCATTTCGTGTGTTTGAGTTTGCTTTGGCGCACTTGCTCTTATGTTTATATTTCTTATCACCATTGTCCATTGCTCATTATTTATATCATCCACTATCTTGTTTATTTTGTTTACCCTTGTGTATATCACTTATCCTAGCTCATATATCTTGTTGTATTTTATACTTGCTAGGATAACTTGTTAATTAGTTTTAATTGGCATAAAATCGAATTAGATTAGCATAAGACCCTAATCGCCCCCTAGGGTCTAACACCTTCTATTTAACAGGATTAGTTTAATCTTAATTGGTGTTTGAAAATTACACGGTTCTACTAGTCTCGTATGTTTCAAAGACAAGTTTTTTTACAAAATCAACATCTTCTTTGCAGTCTTGATGACATGGCAAAAAAGGTTGATTTTGTTTATTATTTAGCAAAAGGATTGATTTTGCTAATTAATTTTCATAAAAGATCTTTTTTTTTAAGTTCTCCTTGAAGTTAATCCCCCAATCTTTAAGTATTTTGAAGGTAGATGCCCAAATCTTTATATTTTAAAATTAGTCCCCTAAATCTTTTAAGTATTGTGAAATTAGCCCCTCTAGTTAGCACCAGTTTAAAAGATTTAGGGCGACTAATTCAGGGCAAATAAACCTCTTAATGTATACCATGTTTATTTTTTGAATGCGGACACCTAAAAAAATGCAAGAGTATGTTACAATAAACCATAGTTATCTATACCATGTTTCTCATAAAGTCCCTTGTTTAAAAAGTTCAACAAAAAATTCCTTTCATCTATGACCATTAATGAAATCGTTCGATTTGTATAGAATATCATATTTTATATGATTGGATAGGCATGTGCACCTCATTAAGCGTTGGAGAGACGTATGTGCTCCAAAATTCTTAGATTTGCAAGTTGAATAAAAAAAAAGATAAGAGAAAAGAATAGTTTCTGGATGAGGAAATATTTTTTAATCCCAATCCAAATCGCATATAAGTTTATATATATGATATCCGAAGAGCCAAACTCCGTCACGAAACTGCTGCTTCATTAATGATTATAGACAGCAGTTGTGTTGAACATTTTAGACGAGGGGTTCTTTAACAAATAGGTTAAGACAGGGGGTTCTTTTATATTTTACCCAAAGAAACATATTATTCCAAGAATCATATACATTACTGTAAAATAAATAAAATTATTAAAAAAGGGGAATTGGACACAAGATAAAATGGACAAATCTTCATGTTTTTTTACTAATTACAATTTGAAGACATCACTAAATCATTGGTTTCATTATTTACGCTTTTGATTTAAGCTAGGTAATGAAGAAAGTTATTCTCATTCAAAAATTTAACATCTCAAATTCTGAAAATTTTGAATTAGAATACTATATAGATCAAGAGTTTCACTACTCCTTGTTTTGTACTGGTATGATAAAATATTTTCTTTAGCAAAACATGTGTGTATCTCTACGTCTGGGTAGATATTCTCAACCTCCCCATTCACCTATGGGACTCAGAATTTATCATGGCGCTTTTGGGCGATATTGGTGAAGTCATCACGGTATCAGATGATGTTCTTCTTAAGTACCATGCTTTGGAGTGTAAAGCCATGCTCATGGTCAGAGACCCTTCGGAGATCCCCCAGGTGGTCTCTTTCAGGTACCCTTCCCCCGATGATATCCACATCATGGAAGGGATCATTCAGCTCAGGATGGTGGGTCAACCTCTTTCAGACCTCATAGGCAGGAACAGGGATGACTTTGAGACTTTTGTGCGAAGTCAGGGCAGTCCTCTTTCGTACCCAAAGATCCCCCACGCGAATGTGCTTTCTGTCCCTAAGCCATCAGGTGTTGCCCTCTGTCACCAAGTCCCTCGGCCAGCAGATATAGGTAATCGACAGATGGAAGCAAATGTGTCCCAGCAGACCTTCCAGCATTCTCCCCCGCAGACCTTCCAGCCTAATTCAGTTGCCACCCCTCCGGTGGTTGGGGAAGGGTCATCAGCATCCCTTGCGGAGGTCCTCTACCTGGGCGTCAAGATCAAGATCACTAGGGAGTCGTGGGAGAAATTATCCTCAGTTCTACCTCATGCAGCAGCAAAGGATGTTCCTCCCTCAATCGGTGCTCAAGCTGATCCTATCATCCCAATCAGCACTTCAGACTCTACGGATAAAGATTCTTCTTCGGAGCCTCCCCCAGGATTTGCAAAATCTAGAAAACTTTCTAGAAAGAAGCCCTCTAGCCGTTTGATGGCTCACCTACCTCACAGAAAGCACCTGTCCCTGAAGAAGAAGGGCCCCCTCTCCGGCAGCTCCAAGGGTACATCCTCTTCCTCAGCCTCTACTCTTCCTATAAATGCCATGAAATCTTCTCTTCTGCACGAGATTTCTGTCAATTGTGGCATCCAGGAACCCATAGATCCTCAGGGGTTACTTGATATTCAATCTATGGAAAGAGAGAGTCTCAAGTCTTCTATCTAGTTCCGTTCCACCAGTCCCCGCCTCAGTCCCATGTTGTCTTGTTTTTCTTTTTGTTCCATGAAGATTGGCTCTTGGAACGTTAGAGGTTTAAATAACCCGGTGAAACATAGACTGGTCAAGGAGAGTATTCAGTTAGCTAAAGTTAATCTTCTGGGTATTCAAGAATCTAAACTCAACTCCGTTAGACCAAATGTTCTCAAAAGTTTGGGAGGTAGTAATATCTCTGCCTGGATTTCTTTAGAAGCTGTCCAGTCCAGAGGGGGAGTTCTCTTGGGTTGGGACGAGTCGATTCTTTCCTGCTCCTCTTCCTCTATCGGTATCTTCTCAATCACAGCGATTTTTACTCACAAACCCTCTAACTGGTCCTTCGCTGCCACTTCAGTTTATGCTCCATGCGATAGTGAGGATAGAGAGGTCTGTTGGTGGGAAATTCAAAGGATCAGGTCCTCTTCTGCCTTGCCCTGGGTCCTCTTCGGTGATTTCAATATGACGCTTAGTGTTGACGAGCGTAGTGGTAGACCTAGTTCCCTTCGTGAGATCTCGGTTTTTCAAAATTTGATCGACTCTTGCGGCCTCCTTGATCTTCCTCTTAGTGGAAGGAAGTTTACTTGGTCCAATCTCAGATCGCCTCCCATCCAAGCTAGACTTGACAGGTTCTTAGTTTCCTTGGACTTTGAATCTCACTTCCCCCTCCTCTCGCAATATGGGTACCAACCGCCATGCTCAGACCACTGTCCTATTATCCTGGACACCATCTCTCCCTATCAACCCCCCCTCTTCAGATTCGAGAAGTTTTGGCTCACCTTCCCCTCTTTTATTCCTTTCATCCAATCTAGTTGGACATCTTTTAGATCCTTCAATGGTCAGCAACTACCTCTGTCTCTCAAACTGAAATGTATTAAAAAAAGAATCAAGAGGTGGAAAAGATCTTCTATTGGCTCTCTTAAGCAATCCCTCTCAAAGGCTATGGTGAGCTTAGATTCCTTCAATAAAATTGAGGAGTCCAGATCTCTCTCTCATCAAGAATCCCTCCTCAGGCTCAGTATCAAAGAACACCTTTATCAGTTAGCAAAGGCAGAAGAAATTATGTGGAAACAGAGATCTAGAGTTCAATGGTTAAAAGAAGGAGACAACAATACAACTTTCTTCCACAGGACTGCATCCTATCACAGAAGAAAAAACTTCATTCCCTACCTTATTTTAGATAATTCAGTTACTTCTTCAGATTCAGATATGAAACAAGCCTTCTTTGACCATTTCTCCAACCTTTTCCTCCAACCCCAAGTATCAAGACTTGCAATCAACTGGAACAGTTTATACCCCGTCAACCCCTCAGATCTATCACCCCTTGATTCTCCTTTTTCACCAGAAGAAATAAAAACAGCAGTCTTTGACCTTCACCCTGACAAATCCCCTGGTCCAGATGGGCTGCCTCTTCTCTTCTTCCAAAAGTTTTGGTCCACCATTCACCTCGACGTAATTTCATTCATTCAATCTCTCTTCTCTCACCCTCAGCTTCTCCATAACATAAACTACTCCTATATCTGTCTAATCCCCAAGAAAGATGGTGCATGTACCCCCTCCGATTTTCGGCCTATTAGTCTTATTAATAGCACTTGCAAGATTTTTTCTAAAGTCTTGGCAAACAGACTTAAGAACTTCCTCCCTCACCTCGTTGATAACTCCCAAGCTGCTTTTCAAAGTGGAAAATCCACTCTAGACTCCATTCTCCTAGCTCATGAGATGGTTAACTATTGTTCTTCTGGTAGGAAAGAGATCTGTGCCATCAAGGTAGATTTCTCCAAGGCCTTTGACTGCGTCAACTTGTTCTTCTGGTAGGAAAGAGATCTGTGCCATCAAGGTAGATTTCTCCAAGGCCTTTGACTGCGTCAACTGGCATTTCCTTTTGAGCCTTCTCAAGGCTAGAGGTTTTGGTTCCCTCTGGTGCTCTTGGATCCATTCCATCCTCTCCTCGTCTAAATCATCAGTTCTGGTAAACGGCTCCCCTACAAAATTCTTTAATTGTTACCGAGGCCTCAAGCAGGGTGACCCGCTTTCTCCGATGCTTTTCTTGTTGGTAGTGGACGTCCTCTGTAAGATGATTAAGTCTAGTGCTGCAGCAGGCGATCTCTCTAATCTCAATCTAAAAGGAGAACTAAACCAAATCAGATCTCTTCAGTTTGCAGACGACATGATTCTTTTCTCCAAAGCTGTTCCCTCCGATATTGCAACTCTCAAAACAGTTCTCCTACTCTTTGCCAACATCTCTAGACTCTATATCAACCAGTCCAAAACCAGCCTCTTCTACCTAGGTAAAGTTCCCTTCAAAGGAGCTACTCTAGCCAGTTCATTCAACTGTGCAGTGGGTAAACTTCCATTCTCTTATCTCGGACTGCCCCTAAAAAAAGGATCCCTCTCTAGAAGTGAATGGCAACCACTTTTGGAATCTTTTTCTAAGAAGCTTGCCCTTTGGAAAAACAAATCTTTGTCTATCGGTGGGAGACTTACCTTGCTTAACTCTGTTCTCTCTTCCCTCCCACTGTACTACATGTCGTTCTTTAAACTGCCTGCTTGGTTAAGTAAAGATATCGACAAAATCAGGAGAAATTTTCTGTGGAGTGGTCAAGTTCATTCTTCTAAAATCAAGTGTCTTGTTAATTGGGGAGTTGTCTGCAAAGCCAAATCTGAAGGAGGAATGGGGGTCAAAGACATTTCCTCTTTTAATATAGCTCTTCTATCTAAGTGGATTTGGAAAATCATGGACGGTAACTCCTTTCTTAGCAAAGTTATCTTCTCTTTATATGCTAAAGATCAATCTAATCCTATCGGTCTCCCTCCCAAGAGATCGGCTTCTAAGTTCATTCGAGACCTGCACTCCATCAGTTCTCCCTTTTTTAGTTTTGTGAAATGGATCCTGGGAGAAGGCAGAACTTGTAGTTTCTGGAGAGACAAATGGACAGGAGAAAATTCGCTTAGTAGTTTGTATCCTCATGCTTACCAACTGGCTTTCTCCAAAAATTGCAACATTCTTTCGCAAGGTCAGATGCTTCCTACTTCCTGGCAGTGGCACCCAATCTTAAGGAGAGGCATCACCCAGTTAGTAAAGGATGACATCAAAGCTCTCCTCAATCACCTCGCCCACCACTCAATCCAAGCCTTAGCCAATCCAGACAAGCTCCTCTGGCCATATCACCCCTCAGGTTCTTATTCTGTTAAGTCACTCTATGATCTCATCACCTCAGGAGGAATTACTTCTCATCACCACTCCTTTATTTGGAATTCCCCCACCCCTTTGAAGGTAAAAATCTTTTTCTGGATTGCCAGTAAGCTTAAGCTGAATACCAGGGACAACTTAATTACAAAAGGATGGGGGGGGGGAGTCCTCTCTCTCCCCTCTGTAACCAGGAACCTGAATCCCATGAGCATCTTTTCATAAGGTGTGTCATTTCGTCTTCAACGTGGTCACTTCTCCTTCCTCTTGTCCCTCTAGCAGCTCGGCCCCACCACCTAAAAGACTTGATCTCTCTCAACTTCAGCTCAGTCCTAAATCAGGATATTGTCCTATTATGGAGAGTTCTTTTACCGTGCTTCTGCTGGTGTATATGGAATAGCCGAAACAATCTTATCTTTAATGGTACAAATGTAAGTTACCATCGCATTGCCTCTAATATTGCAAGAACCGTTCTATTTTGGACAGGCAACACTGGTAGTAAATCAGGTCCCAAGCTTCATCAAGCCGCTGTTAATCTGGGTTTGAAGCACATAGCACAAGCCAACAGCGACGCAGAAGTGGGTGACAACTTCTCTTCCGCAGGTTGACCTCTCCCTGTCCTCTCCAGTCCCTCGGCTCATCTCGTTTTGAAGGTCTCTTATCATCTTTGCAGTTTCTGAAGCATCCCAGTCTCAAGTGAAGCTGCTGGTGTTATATTTTGGTAGATGCTTTCCCTAGAAAACAATATTTTAGGTCATATCGAGTCCAGTTTCGTTTTCTGATGTCTTCATCTCCTCTCTTTTGGTTAGACTATCTCAAGGTGTTGTTTATCTGATGTCTTCATCTCCTCTCTTTTGGTTAGACTATCTCAAGGTGTTGTTTATGTAATTATCCTTTAGTACATGTATTACATATATTCTTCTTTTGGTTAGACTATCTCAAGGTGTTGTTTATGTAATTATCCTTTAGTACATGTATTACATATATTCATAAATATATTTTATGCAGGGTATCTCACCCTGTTTTTCAGTCAAAAAAAAAAAGAATCTCTGTTTAAATATTTTAGAATACTATATAGATCAATAGTTTCACTACTCCTTGGAAAGAACATTTTAGAATCTCTGATTAAATATTGATAAACTTGTTCATCTCTTTCTTTTTTTTAAATTATTGTTTTAAATTTGTGATGATGTGAGTATGTGTTTGAAAAGAATCTTTGCAACAAAATTGAGAAAACAATGTTGGTTTTAGGTGTGTAGACCGAAACCTGGGAACAAAAATTAGCAAGCAGTGATAACCCCTTAGTCGGTCGACCGAAGGAAGCTAATCAGTCAATCGGTTTGACTGACAGAAACGAGAGTAGAAAATCACTCTGGTCGGTCGACTGATGGGGTGCCATCAGTCGATCGATAACATGCACACTGTAATCCTGGAAAAAAAATTTGTGCTGGTTAGTTGACCGATGCAAGTGCATCAGTCGACCGATGATGGGTTTTACTCGTTTCCTAGTTCGTTTGAGAATCTGTTTGAGCTAGA
Organism: Asparagus officinalis; assembly: GCF_001876935.1. NCBI lineage: Eukaryota > Viridiplantae > Streptophyta > Magnoliopsida > Asparagales > Asparagaceae > Asparagus > Asparagus officinalis. Next base: position 26,468,030 of record NC_033802.1, read on the forward strand.
GTTTATATATATATCTAAACGTCTTTGTGAGGATTTTGTACATGAAAAAGATATTCTTTTGAACACTTTGAGAGAGATATCTCAGAGAGAGAGAGAGATAGTCGTTTACAAGCATTGTAATTTTCATCAATAAACAAAAAAATTCTGGTGTGGCTCCCGAGGATGTAGGCATGTTTACCGAACCGCGTTAAATCTTGTGTTTTCTTTTTTATTTGTTTTTTCTTGCAAGTTTTTTGTTTTGTTGTGAGTTCTTATTTGCTATTTGTTCGTCACAAGATTCAGAGGGCACGTGTTATCGATGGATTAACTCCAACAACTGGTATTAGAGCTTCATTCGTCAAAGATCTATATGAGAGCTATGGCAGAAGAATGCCAATCGAAGATTAAGAAGTTTGACAGATCATACTTTGCCTACTGGAAGTCGCAGATGGAGGACTATCTGTACCAGAAGAATCTATACCACCAGTTGATGGGTAAAGCCAAAGGAAAGAAGAAGGAGGAGACAGACAAGGTCTGGGAAATACTGGATCGGAAGGCTCTAGGGCAGATCTGTTTGTCGCTCGTAAAGTCAGTCATCCATAATATATTGAAGGAGAATATGACGGTAGGGCTTATGGAAGCGCTCGCAAAGATGTACGAGCAACCGTCAGCTGCAAACAAGGTGCATCTTGTCAAGACACTCTTCAACCTCAAGATGGCAGAAGGCTATTCTTTCACGTTGCATCTCAGTGAGTTTAACATGATTGTTGATTAACTTATCTCAGTCGACATCATGTTTAATGATGAAGTGCAAGCCTTACTTGTTAGGTCTCGTGTTTTGATGATGATTTACAATCCACATTATCGATACTAATTGCTTGTCAAGTGATTCTATGTAGGATACGTTCATCAAGCAATTTAGTGCCATCGGTTGGAGGATGGATGAAATTTGTGCCATAACGATGATATCCGTGGAGGTAGAGACAAGTTGATGAAGAAGCCTAAAATACTCAAAGAGCATTCAAGCATATATACAAGAAGAGCTTCATCAATAAAATTAGAAAATATCTAGTCTCAAGATTTATATATTTGTGAGCAGTATTTGTATTTTTATTTTCTCTTTAGATTACTTTTGAAGCATTTGGGGATCAAATACACACTTCTAAAACTGTATTGTTGACCGTTTTGTAAAATGATAAGTTTTCACAATTGTAAAATAATATTTGAGAAATTCATTTTCTAACATGTTTATTTTCATCAGAATAATCATTTTCCCAAGTTTCATAATTTTTGGAATTTATTTACTATTTTTAAAACTCCTTTGAAAATTAGATTTACTATTCAAAACTGGGTTATGCATGATTTTCAGTCGACCGACACTATGTATCAATCGACTGATAAACTGATTTGCAATTGCTAAAAAATTTTTACTCAGTAGACTGACCTCCATCAGTCAACTGAATAGTATTTTCAGTCAACCGATGGTTTGCAGTCGACCGATAGTTTTACAGAATCAACCAACGGTCAGCTCATCAGTCAATTGATTAGTGTATTAGTCGACCGACGACACAGTAACAACTATTTCTAGTTTTGCTAATTTTTTAGGATTTGATGATTTGTTTTGGATTTAGGCTGTTATTTTGAGCTCCTATATATATCCCACATCCCTCATTTGTTCAGTAACAGAGCAAGAAAAGAAAATCAAGAGTTTCTACTTGTATTTTATTTTTCAGCTTAAACTTTCATCTTACTCTCAAGTTTCCTATTTCGATTTTCAATTTCACATCCCACAAACCCCTGAGCTTCAATTGATTATCTCTTTATCCTTGCCATAGGATTATTGTAGAAGAGATTCTTTCATCATCTTGTATTGTGTGGAGAGGTTGATCTCGATGAGATCATTGTGTGACGAGTTAGATCTCGAGGAGATCGTTGTGAAGACGTTCCGGCTTCCAAACCGGGTTGTGTAGTGAATTACCATCGGGAGAGGTGGTCAGGGACGTAGGTCAAGAGGACCGAACCTCGTGAACATATCGGCGTCTCATTTGGCTAACTATTTCTATCTCCCCCCCCTCTCTCAATTATTGCCATATTTCTATATTGTTTCTTGAGTTGCATTGAATTTTATTAATTGCACATTAATTGTTTGATTACCCTATTCACCCCCCCCTCTAGGATAATTTTATTTAGTATCAGAGCAAGGTCTCTATATTTGTTGAGGTTTAATCACCTTAGAGTAAAAATCCAAATAAAATCAAACATGAATGTGCATGTTCTTGAAGGTTAATCAACTACTAGACCTCCTTTGTTTACCGTCAATAATTTTTCATATTGGAAAGATAGAATGTGCATATATTTGAGATGCATTGATCTTGACATCCTAGACATAGTAGAGAAAAAATATGTTGAAAAATCTAGTAGTGACATGGATGAAAAAGAAAGACATTTGGCTACACTAAATGTTAAAGCTATGAATGCTTTGATTTGTGGACTCACTCCAAATGAGTATAATAGAGTCTCCACTTGTGCAACCGTGCATAAAATTTGGGAGAAACCATCTATAACTCATGAAGGAACTCGACAAGTCAAGGAATCCAAAATTAGTAGTCTTATGCATGAATATAAATTATTCAAAATGCTTTCTAATGAGTTTATTGATGCTATGTTTTGTAAGTTTACTAATATTGTAAATCAACTACATGGCCTTGACAAGGTGCTAGAGAACTAAGAGAAGAACTACAAGATTCTTCGTTCTCTTACACCAGCATGGGAGCCCAAAGCGACAATAATTGAAGAAGCCAATGATCTTACGGAGCTCACCCTTGATGGCCTCATTGGAAAACTCAAGGTTCATGAGAAGAAAATCAAGGAGAAGGAGGAAGAACCCCCACGACCAAATGAAGAGCCTCCTCAAAGATGAAGTCAATAGCACTCAAATGAGCTATTGAAAGTGACTCATCCTCCTCCGATAGCGATATCGATGTGTCAAAAGAAGTGACACATCTCTCCAAGAGAATTTCAAGATTGGTAAGAATGAACAAAATTTTTAAGAATAATCGTACTAACAAATTTTCTTCTCATGTAGGTAAATTCTTTGAAAGCCATGAATCGGGATATATAGCAAGGGATTGTCCCAATATAAAAGAATAATATTTGAAATATAAAAAGAAGAAGGCAATGTATGCGAGATGGGAGAAATCTGAACCTAGCGATTCAGATAGTGATGAAGAAGTCGCTAAGTGTGCCTTCCAATATCAAAATGTATGGTTCATGGCTCATGAAGATGAGGTATTATCCGATTCTAAAAATGAATTATTTATTATTTCTTGAAGAATTAAATTTTGAATTTAAAAAGTTAGCTAAAGTGCGCTCCTCTTTTAAAAAATTGCATAACTCACGTGACTAAAAATTTGAGTTATTACAATCCTCATTGAATGACGCTATAGCTTTGAAAGATAAAATAATTGAAGATATTGATTTTAAAAATAAACAATTAAAATCTCAAGTTGAAAAATTAAACAATGAGATTGCTTTGTTAAAATCAAGTCATGCCTCTTCTAGCTATGTTCACTCACAACTTAGTAGAAAATAGTTTCATAAATCTCATGCACTCACTTATAAGAAAAATTTTACTTGCACCTATTGCATGAGACACAGTCACATCTCCACACATTATAGGATTAGAAATAATGTTCATGATTATGAGTTTATGTGGGTACCTAAGGGTACCAAGAGTACTAACATTTGAGGATCCAAGATTTGGGTGCCTAAAATTTCTACCACTTTTTTACTTGTAGGAAACGTCTCGCACAAGACGTAAAGAAGTATGGTACCTTAATAGTGGTTACTCTCATCACATGATAGGCAATAAAGATCTATTTGCAACACTATCAAGGATGGAAGGAGGTAATGTCTCCTTTGGTGACGGTGAGAAAGGTAAAATTATAGGTATTGATGTTATTAGTAAGAAGACTTTTCCCATTATTGAAGATGTTTATTTAGTAAGAGAACTTAATGACAATCTTCTTAGTATTAGTCAACTTAGTGATAAAGGCTATAATATTATTTTTAAACCGGATAAATGCATTGTTAGACTTAATGATAAAACTATTTTTGTTGCCCTTAGAAAATTTAATGTGTATATTTTTGAGATGAATGAGCTTGTAGATCAAGATATGAAATGTCTTGCCGCGGTGGATGGTGATCCTTGGATTTGGCATAAAAGGCTTGGACATGCTAACATGAAATTGATTTCAAAATTATCAAAGAAGAACTTGGTGAGAGATCTACCTAGCCTAACCTTTGTTAAAGTCTCTCAATGTGAAGAGTGTGCCAAAGGGATGATGATGATATTAAAGGAGGATTGGACTTATTTCAAATTAATGACACCCCTTCAACAGTTGCACCAAGGACTCAAGAGGGAGAAGTTGGAACAAGCCAAAAAGATGATCAACGAGAGCTCCCAAAAACTTAGAAGTACACATCGGATCACCCTAAGGAACAAATTATCGGGAGCCCATCCAAAGGCGTTTTGACTCACTCAAAAGCTATGAGCGAATGTGGTAACTTTGCTTACTTATCTCAAATTGAACCAAAACATGTTGATGATGCCTTGAATGATGAGTTTTGGGTTTTAGCTATGCATGATAAATTAAACAATTTTTAAAGAAATAATGTTTGGAAACTTGTTCCTAGACCTAAAGATTTTTATGTTATTAGAATAAAATATGTTTTTAGAAATAAACTTAATAAATTTGACATAGTGACTAGAAATAAAGTTCGTTTGGTCACCCAAGGATACAATCAAGAGAAGGGTATTGATTATGATAAAACTTTTGCACTGGTTGTAAGATTGAAGTCAATTCATATGTTTTTAGCCTTTGCTAATTTTAAAAAATTTAAATTATTTCAAATGGATGTTAAAAGTGTATTTTAAAATGATTTTATTAATGAAGAGGTGTATGTTAAACAAGCCCTGGTTTTATTGACCTATTGTTTCCAAATCATGTTTATCGGGTACAAAAGGCCTTGTATGGGTTGAAACAAGCTCCAAATAATATGCAAACTTGGTATACTCGTCTCTCTAGTTTTCTCATTGAAAATAATTTTTAAAAAAGAAAGATTGATAATACTTTGTTTGTTAGAAAAAGGAAAAATGATTTCATCTTAGTTCAAATATATGTTGATGATATTATATTTGTGGCTACTAATGAAACTCTTTGTAAGGAATTTTCAATGATTATGCAAGAGCAATTTGAGATGAGTATCATGGGAGAGCTTACATTCTTTCATAGTATCCAAGTCAAACAAAGTGATGATGGAATTTTTGTGTCACAAAGCAAATATGCTAAAGAGTTGGTGAAAAAATTTGAGAAATCAAACTCCAAGCATGCACCAACCCTATGAGCACTTCCATCAAGTTGGACAATGATGAAAGTGGTGAGAAAGTAGACCAAAAGTTATACCGATGTATGATAGATAGTTTGCTTTATCTCACTGTTAGTAGATCAGATATTATGTTTAGTGTTTATGCATATGCACGTTTTCAAGCTTCTCCTAAAAATCTCATTTAATTGCGGTTAAAATAATTATTAAATATATAAATGACACTATTAAACTTGGTTTGTTTTATCCAAAGCATACAACTTTTGTCTTTATAGTTATTATGATGCCGACTTTGCTAGATGCTAAGTATATCTCAAGAGTACTAGTGGCACATGTCAATTCTTTGGCAACTCACTTGTTTCTTGGTCATCTAAGAAGTAAAATTGTGTAGCATTATCCTTTACAGAAGTAGAATACATTACCGCCGGCTTGTGTTGTATACAATTATTATGGATGAAACAAAATTTAGTTGATTTTGATTTATATTTTAATGATATGAAAAATATTTTGTGATAATACTAGTGCAATAAATATTTAAAAAAAAATTGTTTTACATTCAAGAACAAAACATATAGATGTACCTCATTATTTTTTATGTGATCATGTAGAAAAGAAAGATGTATCCCTTGTTTACATTGATACAAAATCACAATTAGCGGACATCTTAACCAAGCCTCTTAGCGAAGAAGATTTTTATCGTATAAGAGGTGAATTAGGCATGTGCATCCTTTGATTCTTTGTTTTTTGATGGTCTTGCATGTTTTCGTTTTTAGATTATAACTTTTAAATCTTGATAGTTTTTGATTTACACTTATGATAGCATGTTATAATACACAAGAACACTTAAAGGAGTGGTTGGGAAAGACCGGGGTCAATTCCAAGAGAAATGGGTTGGTAGTAAAGCCTAGAGAGAGGTAGTAAATCCAAACACTTGAGGAAGGTGACACGGGTAGGCCAACACTTAGAGGAGTGTCTTGTGGGATTCACAACATGTATTTTCTTCAAGCTTTCTATACCCCCATTTTGATGGTGACAAAGGGGGAGAAAATCTCCTATACTTTGTGCACATAGATAGGGGAAGCATCTATGTATAAGTATTATTTTATTTCTTTTATGCTCTTTTATAATGAAGGTTTGTCATCATCAAAAAGGGGGAGATTGTTAGGGCTCGTGTTTTGATGATGATTTACAAACCCCATTATCGGTAGTAGTTGCTTGTCAAGTGATTCTATGTAGGATACGTTCATCAAGCAATTTAGTGTCATCGGTTGGAGGATGGATGAAATTTGTGTCATAACGATGATATTTGTGGAGGTGGAGGTAAGTTGATGAAGAAGCCTAAAATACTCAAAGAGCATTCAAGCATATATACAAGAAGAGCTTCACAACAAAATTAGCAAATGTCTTGTATCAAGATTTGTATACATTTGTGAGCGGTATTTGCATTTTTATTTTCTCTCTAGATCATAATGTAGGCAAGAAATAAAGTAGATTACTTTTGAAGCATTTGGGGATCAAATTTCTCTCTAGATCATAATGTAGGCAAGAAATAAAGTAGATTACTTTTGAAGCATTTGGGGATCAAATACACACACTTCTAAAATTAATGTAGGCAAGAAATAAAGTAGATTACTTTTGAAGCATTTGGGGATCAAATACACACACTTCTAAAATTGTACTTTTGACCGTTTTGCAAAATTATTAGTTTTCATAATTGGGAAATGATATTTAAGAAATTCATTTTCTGACATGTTTATTTTCATGAGAATAATCATTTTCCCAAGTTTCATAATTTTTAGAATTTATTTACTATTTTTAAAACACCTTTGAAAATTAGATTTAATGTTCAAAACTAGGTTGTGCATGGTTTTCAGTCGACCGACACTATGCATCAGTCGACTGATAAACTGCTTTGCAATTGCTAAAAATTTTCTGCTCAGTAGACTAACCTCCATCAGTCAACTGAACAGTATTTTTAGTCGATCGATGGTTTGCATCAGTCTACCAATAGTTTCCCAGAATCAACCAACGGTCAGCTCATCAGTCGACTGATCAGTGTATCAGTCGACCAATTGTACTGTAACGGCTATTTCTAGTTTTGCTAATTTTTCATGATTTTTTGATTTGTTTTGGATTTGGGCTGTTGTTTTGAGCTCCTATATATATCCCACAACCCTCATTTGGTTAGTAACAAAGCAAGCAAAGAAACTCAAGAGTTTCTACTTGTGGTTTGTTTTTTACCTTAAACTTTCATCTTACTCTCAAGTTTCCAATTTTGATTTTTCAATTTCACATCCCACAAACCCCTGAGCTTCAATTAATTCTCTCTTTATCCTTGCCATAGGATTATTGTAAGAGAGATTCTATCATCATCTTGTATTGTGTGGAGAGCTTGATATCGAGGAGATCATTGTGTGGCGAGTTAGATCTCGAGGAGATCGTTGTGAAGAACTTTCAAAGCTTCCAAACCGGGTTGTGTAGTAAATTACTATCAGGAGAGGTGATCGGGGACGTAGGTCAAGAGGACTGAACCTCATGAACATATTGACATCTCATTTGACTAATTATTTCTAACTCTCTCTCCCTCTCTCTCATTTATTGCCATATTGTTATATTGTGTCTTGAGTTGCGTTGAATTTTATTAATTGCACATTAATTATTTAATTACCCTATTCACCCCTCTCTAAGGTAATTTTACTACTGATACTATCACAATTGCCGGATAGTTAGGCAAGTTGCGTGACCACAATTAGCAACTCGACAGGAAAGGAGAAGTTAAAGCTGAGCGAGGTTGTGAGTATGATTCTATCCGAGGAGGTTAGAAGAAAGTTGTTCGAATCAGAGGGTTCAGATTCAACCCTAAATTTTGAGTAGAGAGGCCAAAAGCCAGAATAGAGTAACCAGAACAGGAAGCGGTCAAAGTCGAAGAAGAAGAGGTCGAACTCGAAGGTAAGGCCTATCAAATGGAAGTGTTAGAACTGCGGCTAAAAGGGCCACATGTCTTCAGTCTGCAAAGCACCAAAGAAGGATACAAATGAGCATGAGGCTCATATTATGCAAGATGCCTTGATCCTTGCTACGGATAGTGACATCGATTCATGTGTTATTGATTTGGGTGCCTCATTCCATGCCACTGTTAATAGGAAGCTTCTTCAGAACTATATAATATGGGACTTTGGGAATGTGTACTTGGGGGATAATAGACCTTGTAGTATTATAAGAAGAGGTGATGTGCAGATAGAGATGAATGGTTCTAAGTGGTCTCTGAAGAATATCAGACATATACCAAAGTTAAAGAGAAATATTATTTCAGTTAGCCAGCTTTGAGCAGAAGGCTATGTTTCGACATTTACCAGGGACTCGTTGAAGGTCTCTAATAGTACTATGATGGTTGCTCACGGTAATAAAACTGGAACTCTCTATTTAACTTCACATGCGAGTGACACCCTCGCAATTACAGTTGGCAAGGAAAATGCAGATCTGTGGCATAATAGGTTGGGACATATGAGTCAGAAATGTATGAAGATTTACACTCACAAGGAAAGCTATCCGGTATTGATTCAGTGGAAGTTGGTGTTTGTGAAGATTGCATCCTCAGGAAGCAGAAGAGGGTCAGCTTTCAGAGAAATGGAAGACCACCTAAAGCTCACAAGTTAGAGCATTGTTCATACATATATATTGGGTCCAGTTAGCGTGTCTTCTCTTGGTGGTTCGGCATACTACGTCACCTTTATTGACGATCATTCGAGTAAGGTGTGGGTATACTTCATGAAGCACAAGTTAAAGGTGTTTGGGATCTTTAAAAAGTGGAAAGTCATGGTAGAGAACAGGATAGATCTGAAGGTGAAGTGCCTGAGGTCAGACAATGGTGGAGAGTATGAGCTTGAGGAGTTCAAGAAATTCTATGGTCTGAATAGTATTTGTTTAGAAAGAACTACTCTAGGAACACCACAACAGAATGGTGTTGCAGAAAGAATGAACAGAACATAGACAGAGCGTACGAGGAGCATGCGTCTACATGCATGTCTACCTAAGATGTTTTGGGCGGATGCGGTATATACACCAGCATACTTGATAAATCATGGACCGTCAGTTCTATTAGACTTTGGGATTCCAGAAGAGGTTTGGAGTAGCAAGAAAGTAAATCTCTCACACTTGAGGGTTGTATGGCATATGTTCATATCAGTGACCATGTCAGGGACAAGTTAGAAGCTACGTCACAGAAGTGTACATTCATTAGATATGGTATTGATGAGTTCAGATATCGTCTGTGGGATGATAAGAACAGGAAAATCATCATGAGTAGAGATGTCATATTTAATGAAGAGGTGATGTATAAGGACAAGGACAATGAAAAGGGTAGCCAAATCAGTGGGAGCAGTAATAAGGATGCAGTTGCATTCGAGTACATGGATTTAGAGGAACTTTCAGATGAGGGAGACAATGTTAGTTCTGACCAAAGAACGAAGGGGACTCTAGGCGCAAAGACTAGTACCCAGGGCGAGGAGCTTATGAGGTCATCCAGAGTACCCAAACCAAGTCCCAGATATTTTTTATCGCTACATTGCTTTTGACAAACAGTGGAGAACCGGAGTGTTAGGAGGAGGCAGTGCAAATCTCAGCAGGGAGCATGTGATGCAAGAAGAGATAAATTCTCTCCACTCGAATGAGATATAGGAGTTAGCCCAGCTTCCTACTAACAAGAAAGCTTTACATGATAAGTGGGTCTATCGGGTCAAGCAGCAGAGTGATGGTAGCAAAAGATACAAGGTCAGATTAGTTATGAAAGGATTCCAACAGAGGGAAGGAATGAATTATACAAAGATATTTTTGCCTGTTGTGAAGCTTATAACCATCAGGGTGGTGTTGAATTTAGTAGCTGCTGAAAATCTCTACATTGAGCAGTTGGATGTGAAGACTACCTTTCTTCATGGTGACTTGGATGAAAAAATCTATATGAAGCAGCCTGTTGGCTTCATAGAGGAAGGAAAGGAAGAGATGATATGTAGGATCAAGAAGAGCCTATACGGATGGAAACAGACTCCAAGACAGTGGTACATGAAGTTTGATAACTTCATGCAGAGCAATGGCTATGGAAGGTGCAATTCAGATCATTACTGCTACTTCAAGAGGTTCGAGTTTAGCTATATCATGTTATTACTGTATGTAGATGACATGTTAGTTGCAGGGCCATGTTTATAGGAGATTAACAAGTTGAAGAAGCATTTAGCAAATGAGTTTGCTATGAAGGATTTAGGTGCAGCTAAATAAATTCTTGTGATGCGAATCGGTCGGGATATGGCTCAAGGGACGTTGAAGTTGAGTCAGGTTGAATACATTGAGAATGTACTTCAGATATTCAACATGCAGAATGCAAAGGCTGTTGGCACGCCCCTTGGAAGTGAGTTCAGGTTATCTGAGGAGCAATCGCCTAAGACGGATGCAGAGAAGGAGTTCATGACTAGAGTGCCATACTCATCAGCTATTGGTAGTCTTATGTATGCAATGATTTGTACGAGACCGGATATTGCCCACACAGTGGGAGTTATGAGTAGGTTTACCAGCAATCTAGGGAAGCAGCATTGGGAGGCCGTGAAGTGGTGTAATGACCGTAAAATTTTGATACTAGTTAAAATATTTTTTTGGTATTTTAACATATTTAATTATAATTTTTAAAGGAGTATTTGTATTTTTCTCGGCCTTCTAGAATTTTCTATGATTTAAAAGTCCAAATTTTATATTTATTTAAATGATTTTAATGTTTATAAATTTATTTTGTACGGTAAAAAATTTCTAGAATTAATTCGTTGTGTTATCGGTACTATTACATATTATTTTAAATAATATGTTGTATTATTAATATTATTACATATTATTTTATATAATACATGGTATTATTAATTACGTATTTTTGGTATAATTTATTGTATTATTTCTACTTTTATATATTATCTGTCGTATTAGTATAATTAGTATGTTTTACTGTGTATATAATTATCCCATAATTATTTGATTTTAAATGTAAGTAAATATATTTTATTATTAATTATTCTCGTTTAATTATATAATATGTGTATATTTCGGCTATTTCGTATCAACGGTTGTAATAACACAACATGTACGTTTTTATTTGTAGATAATTATTCTGTAATTAGTTTAATTTTTAAGTACCCGTAATTATTTTATTTTAATTATTTTAATCCTAACCCTAACCCTAACTAATATTATATATATATGTATATATAACCCGTAACCAAACCCTACCCTTCTTTCAAAAAAAAAACCCCCACCGCAAAACCTCTCTCTCTCTCCTCAATTATGTTTCTGCTCTCTCCCCTTCAACTTCATCTCTCTCCATCCTCCGCTAATGCCCTTTGCCTTCGCTCGCTAGTTCGCGCCCACCCACCACACTGCCGGCCGCCCGAACCACTGCTCGCACGCAACCGCACCGCCTCTCCCGCTTCACCAGCCGACCACCCAGCTGCCGTCAACGAACTGCAGCCCTTCCCCTAGCCCCGGCCGCTCCCGCTAGCTGAGCCGGCGTAGCCTCCAACCCCCGTTCTGGTCGCTCGCTCCACAGAATCCCACAGCTCGCGACCACGCGCCCGCTGCCTCCACCGCTATAGCTCACTAACTCTGACCAGTCCGAGCTACAGCCGCCCCGCTGCAACGCACCAATCATCACCGAGCCACCTCCATCAGGCCTTCCCTTGAGCCCAACTGCCCAGAACGCCGCTTTCCGCCACCTCCGCCTCCGCCCTCCTTCAAACCGCCAGCGCCTTGGCTGGCCACCGCCAGACCAACCCTAAGGCCGAACACCTCCTCCTCCCGCTCCTCTACCTTGGCCGCTTCAGCCCTCGCTCGTGTCAGCCGCCTACCGCGACAGCCGCCGCTGCTCCTCTCATCGAGATCCCGCCATCTGACAACCCTGCGCTGCTGCTCACCGTGTCACAGCAGTCGCTACCCTCGCCGCTGTCCGTGTCGAGATCCCGTCATCCAGCAACCCCGCGCCACCGATGTCGATTTGTTCGACGCACCGAGGCAAGATCTCACTGCTTGATTAGTATCTCTTTTATAATTATTATTGCTAATTATCTTAGTTAAATATTTATTGTGATTAATATCATTATTGTGGTTAATATGCATTTTTGAATATCTGAGTGGAATGATGATGATACTAGCTTATATCTAAAAGTTGACAAGCATGAAATGACGAGCGCACGAATGGAAATTAGATTAATAATGTTGTTAAATTGTATTTTAAGAAATTACGGATATGAAATTACAAGTTAAGTGTTGTAATTAGAATTTATGAAGTGTTACCGGAAAAGAATCAATGAAAAAAGTATATATTATAACTGCATTTAAAATAATTATTTTATAATAATTATGATGAGAAATAGTTTAGAAATTAATTTTTGGAAAAAGAATTTTTGTTTTATTAATTAAGAATGTATAACCGATAGTCGTAGAGCGTGATATTTCATGTGAAAAATGACATCGGTTTCTAGTTTTCTTTTACCACATTATTATATTAGAGGATACTTAATTACAGATAGCTTGCATGAGAAGTTTGGACACCTCAGTAGTCAGATATTAATGAAGTCTATTGACATGTGTATGTTGTGTAGACTCTGTTCATGCATTCCGTATTTCGTTCGTAGTTATTACTCATGCCTTATGAACTTGCTTAATCATGTTCGATATGCCATGTTATCATTATATAGAATTAGTTTTATTTATTGCCTCACGTGGTGATTGAGAGCCTTAGTAGTTCATGACGTAGTGGCCTCATGCGTCATGAACAGACTTAGTGACATGTGTGAGTGTGTTGACTGAGTTTGGGTGGTGAACCTGAGTTTTAATGAGGATTGTGGTTGACTTAGAAAAGCGAGAAGAGTTGGGATGGGAAAGTCATGATTCATGTAATCAGATAAGGCTATTGATATATCTTCCAGGCTCGCACTAGTGGATCGGTGTCGCCACTGGGGTTGGTTTGTTGAGTCACAGTGGATCGGTGTTGCCACTGGGGCTGGTTGGTTGGGTCAAAGTAGATCGGTGTCGCTATTTTGGTTCATGAATTTATTTGGTTGGATGCACGTAGGGGATATGTGAACAGTTAGTTATCCGATGATATGAGTGTTGACTCTGTGAGATATGAACCAGTTATCTGTTTTAGAATGGCTAGTTACATGACTTCGATTCTTGGCTAAGTATTATTCTTGTGAGATGTAGATTAGTTGTATTTCTTTTCATACATAGATCAGGATTAATATTTAATTATTTACAATTTGAGACATATGGTATATACATGAGGGTTTTCTTGTTTGGATTATTTCGCTCGACGTACTATGTCTCTTGTTGTAGATTTTTAAGTATTAATCTCATCTAGTTGTATGACTTTGTTGCTTGGATGATTATTCTGATGGCTAGCTGCATGATCTTGTTACTTGGTTGATTTTTTTGGATTCTTGACTATTATATACTATTGGTGGATTTCATCTAGTTTTTAGTATCTAGCTGCATGCTTCTATTTATTATTACTGTTTTTGCCTTGGCCATTCGACCGTTCCTATTTTCTCCCTTGTAGGATCTTGTCGTGTGCCATGCACGCTAACGTACACCTATTTTTTCTGATGTAAGTCAGATTTAGGAGACAGACAGCCTCAGTTCGGAATCGTATAAGAGCCAGAGGATTCTCAGTAGGAGCACCTTACCGATGGAGTAGAAGAACAAGCTAAAGCATAGAAGTTTTCTTCTGTAGTAGTTGATGAATACTAGAACTCTTTTACAGTATTTCTTTAGTTTGATGATAATTTAATTATTGTAGGCTATCTAAAAATCACAACAGATAGCTGATCCTCATCAAACACCGATGATGGAAGTTACAATTCGATGGCTTCCAGAAGGCTACAATTTGAAGACTTTCACGTAGATCGATGAAGGTTACAATCTGACGGCCTTCACAACAACTGATGAAATCTCTAATCAACAGCCTTCACAATCAACATCGGGAGCTATAATCTGATGACTCTCATATTTTTAAGGAGCCAAGACGAAGATTACAATGTGACCGTTTTTGCAACGCCTTAGCAAAAGAGACTATAAATTGACATTCTCTTCAAATCCAAACGCAGAACTCACCTCTGCGTCCCAAAGTCAAAACGCATAGCTCGTGGCCGCGTTCCAAACTCCCAGAAGCAAAACGCAGAGGTCCTCCCTGCATTACCACCTCAAAAAACAGAGGTCATCCCTGTGTTACAACATCAAAACGCAGAGTTCGTGAACTCAAAACGCAGAGTTCGCATAGAGCCTAACTCTGCATCCCAGGCTCAAAACGCAAAGTTCATGCAGAGCTCAACTCTGCGTCCCAGGCCCAAAACATAGAGTTCATTTCTGCGCAGCGCGACCTGTGCATTCAGCCACCAAAATAAGCCCAACTCTGCATTTTAAGTCTAAAACGCAGAGTTCGGATCCTGAACGCTATCTTTCAGCGTTTGACTCGTTCAAAACACGAATTGAACGGTTTTAAAATCATTTTCCCCACAATTTGGGGAGCTGTTTAAGGGGGCGGTTACACCCCATTCAGCCCCACTTAGGAGCGAATTAAGGGGGTGGTTACACCCCTTAATCCCCTATAAATAGGGATAAACTCAACTGAGTTCGGGCTGGCTTTTTGGATTTGGGACTTGCTAGCAAAGGGGTAATTTCTTGGAGCTGAAAGGGCCTGAAGAGATCAGCATCATTCTCCAATGGAGATCATCTTCAACTTCATCAACGAGGAGCACGTCCTTGGTTTACAAACCGATTTTGGTTAAATCAATTCTTTCATAGAGTTTCAAACTCGTTCAGAGTTATCAACTCATCAAGAGTTTCAAACTTGCCACGCAAGTTCTCCACAGCGTCAAATCATGAGGAGGAGATACCATTCCAGTGAATCATACAATTTGAAGACTTTCACGTAGATCGATGAAGGTTACAATCTGACGGCCTTCACAACAACTGATGAAATCTCTAATCAACAGCCTTCACAATCAACATCGGGAGCTATAATCTGATGACTCTCATATTTTTAAGGAGCCAAGACGAAGATTACAATGTGACCGTTTTTGCAACGCCTTAGCAAAAGAGACTATAAATTGACATTCTCTTCAAATCCAAACGCAGAACTCACCTCTGCGTCCCAAAGTCAAAACGCATAGCTCGTGGCCGCGTTCCAAACTCCCAGAAGCAAAACGCAGAGGTCCTCCCTGCATTACCACCTCAAAAAACAGAGGTCATCCCTGTGTTACAACATCAAAACGCAGAGTTCGTGAACTCAAAACGCAGAGTTCGCATAGAGCCTAACTCTGCATCCCAGGCTCAAAACGCAAAGTTCATGCAGAGCTCAACTCTGCGTCCCAGGCCCAAAACATAGAGTTCATTTCTGCGCAGCGCGACCTGTGCATTCAGCCACCAAAATAAGCCCAACTCTGCATTTTAAGTCTAAAACGCAGAGTTCGGATCCTGAACGCTATCTTTCAGCGTTTGACTCGTTCAAAACACGAATTGAACGGTTTTAAAATCATTTTCCCCACAATTTGGGGAGCTGTTTAAGGGGGCGGTTACACCCCATTCAGCCCCACTTAGGAGCGAATTAAGGGGGTGGTTACACCCCTTAATCCCCTATAAATAGGGATAAACTCAACTGAGTTCGGGCTGGCTTTTTGGATTTGGGACTTGCTAGCAAAGGGGTAATTTCTTGGAGCTGAAAGGGCCTGAAGAGATCAGCATCATTCTCCAATGGAGATCATCTTCAACTTCATCAACGAGGAGCACGTCCTTGGTTTACAAACCGATTTTGGTTAAATCAATTCTTTCATAGAGTTTCAAACTCGTTCAGAGTTATCAACTCATCAAGAGTTTCAAACTTGCCACGCAAGTTCTCCACAGCGTCAAATCATGAGGAGGAGATACCATTCCAGTGAATCAAGATGTGCGGATCGTCAACGGAGAGCAAACTCGATGCGAGTATTCGAGGGAGGTACTCCATCGCCATCGTGAAGAACCCAGAATTAAACAAAGGGGAGAATCCAGATCATTCTCCTCTCTTTTGTAATCGGAATCCAATTGTAATTGAGATCGAGAGAATCTAAATCAAATTTTTCTTTCATTTCTTTTACCATGAATTTTCCACCAAATAAAAGATGGCGACTCTGCTGGGGACTAGCTTCTCTGATGAAGAAGTGGTGGTGCAATCCGACGTCAACCTTGCTGGAACAACGGTCGAAACTCTCATGGTAGAGTTTGATCAAGCCAAGTTTGAGAAGGTCCTCTCCTCCGGATCCCTTAGCCCCAAGGCTATGCGTAAGATCCACAAAGTTTCCAAGGAGACTAAAACTCCAGTTGTGGCCAACTCATTTAAAAACTATCTCCCCTGGGGGTTGCACTGTTCATACAGCCCCCTCTCTAAATAAGAAGACTCGGCTTCGGCACAACTCCAAAAAAGTCAATCCTCCAATCAACGCGAGCTTCGTGTTTGTGAGCCTAAACACGAGCTCTGCATAAGCCAAGTTAAACGCAGCCCTCAGGGGGTGCGTTTCCCAAATAAAACGCAACCCTCAGAGGCGCGTTCCAACATCAAAATGCAGACCTCAAAACTGCGTTGATCTGGCAGAACGCAACTCTCATGAGTGCGTCCCAGAACCAAAACGCAACTCTCAGGAGTGCGTTCCACAAATTGAACGCAACTCTCAGGCATGCGTTTCATCAGCAAAATGCAGATCTCAGGACTACGTTTTATCAACAAAACACAGACTTCAGGACTATGTTTCATCAGCAAAACGCAGATCTCAAGACTACATTTCATCAGCAAAATACAGATCTCAAGACTGCGTTTCATCAGCAAAACGCAGATGTCAGGATCGCGTTTCACCAGCAACACCTGGAGCTCAGGCACGCGTTCGGATAATGAAATCCAATACAGAACCTGGTGTATACCATAGAGCTTGGGACGCTGCCTCGAACCCCGTCGGGGGGTAGTCCACCCCCTCGGACCCCCAGGCTGCTCGCTGACCGGACAGCGAGACCCCCGAATACTCTGCGTAGCGTGACTGGATTGAGGGGTGAATATAAGAAGTCCACGGATTCAAGGCATCTCAACCAGATCTATGTTCACCAAGAGCCAGTTCTGTCCAATCATGGACTAGGGGTTCTAATTCAAACCTCACGAGCAGTGGGTAATTCTCCTCGAATCTCCACAACAGATATGAGAGAGTTCATATTGAGAGAAAGACCGATGCAACAAGTCATTCATTCATTCCAATGTGACCGACTGATTCCTATGGTCCTCTCGGGATATTAATGTTGCTCATATGCGGCCAAACTGTTGGTGTTCGACCAATTTACGAACGTTGCTTTGCCCAACCAATGATGATGTTCTCACAGGAAGAAGTCTCCAGAGACCGAGTATCCTGGGGTCACTATCAATATGATCGGCAGAGGGAAAGCCTCAGGTCCTAGTTCCTATGACTCTGAGACAAGTCGTTTACCGACCATCAGAGAAACCGCTAATGATTTTGAAGGAATCTACCAACGTACTCGGACGCGAACAGGAGCCATTCCCCCTATCAACTACCGAAGGTTAGCCAAAGGAACTAATTCCGATGATGAACACTCAGCCATTGCAGAGTCTCAATCGTCAAGTTCCTTTGTTGAACATGAGAGCTCCGCTTATATAACGGGAAACCATGAAGATCTCGCAAAGAGACTTGATGAGCAGGAGGCCATGATCAAATCTCAGCAGGAGGCCATCAATGAACTCTTGGCCCTGATGAATCAAATCGTCGCAGACAAGACCAAATCTCAAAAGACAGATTCGCCACCTAGGCAAGAATTTTCCCGGAGAGGAAAAGCGTCTTCATTCCGACCTCACACAAGCAAAGGGAAGGGAAAAATGGTTGATGCTGCTGCTTCTGACCAAGAAGCCCACAACCTGGAATCTTCCTCTGATGAAGGAAGAAAGACTAAGAACGAGCAAAATCTTCAATCTGCCAAAATGGAAGAATTGGAAGCCCGCCTCAATGTCATTGCTAACAGGAGCATACTCCAAGATGAGGGAGTTGTCAGGCCTTATCCTGCCGAATGGGATACAATCCCCTATCCTCCAAAGTTCGAGGTCCCGACGCTACAAACTTTTGATGGTACGGAATCACCGAACTAACATATCTATCATTTCAAGTCACAAACTAGAAATGTGATATCAAACGACGCTATACTGGCTCGATTGTTCATTGGCACCCTCAAGGGAGTTACTTTTGAATGGTTCAGGAAACTGCCTGCGGGATGTATCAAAAGTGGACAGATCTAGAGAGACTCTTCCTATCAAGATTCTTTGAAGATGATACATAAGTCTCCATCCATACCCTTCTCGCCACTAAGCAGAAGAAGAGGGAGTCCGTCAAAGCCTTCGTCAAAAGGTTTTGAAACATGGCTCTGTGATGTCCGACAGGTATGACACAGTCTACACTGGTGGAGACCTGTTGACACAACTTGCAGATCGACCTTCTAGCACAAATGAGGGTTACAGAATGTCGTTCCTGGAGACAACTAATCTCTCAAGGCGAACATGCTCAAAAGATTATTGTCAGGATCAAAGCTGAAGAACAAAGTAGGCAGGATCAACCTGAGCAATCGGACCAAGCACAATCTTCTCAGTCAGAAGGGGAAGATATTACAGCCACTGAAGCCAATCCTCTTCAGTAAGATGGCGGATCCAACAACTATCACGCTAACAGTTACCTCTGATAGTCAAACTCGTTAGATAGTGGCCCACTAGGCGATGTGTCATATCTACTCCTTTTTCCCCCTTGCACTTGTTCAAGACTGGGGGTTGGTTTATTTGTAGTTCATTGGATTATGAATAATAAATTTTCTAAGTTGTCATGTTCAATATTACATCTCTGTCAACCACAAAATCCGTCAAAACTATCAAGTTAACAATACACCTCTGATAGTCTATTTCCCCCAAAATCTCCTGCCAATCCTCTTTAATAGGATGGTAGGTTCACAAAACTATCACGTCAATATTTACCTCTGATAGTCCATCAACCTGCCAATCTTCTTCAATAGGATGGTAGGTTCACAAAACTATCACGTTAACATTTACTCCTGATAGTCCATCAACCTGCCAATCTTCCTCAATAGGATGGCAGGTTCATAAAACTATCATGTTAACAATTACCTTTGATAGTCCATCAACTTGCCAATCTTCTTCAATAGGATGGCAGGTCCACAAAACTATCACCTTAACAGTTACCTCTGATAGTCAAACTCATCAGATAATGGCCTACCATGTGATGTGCCTCCATTCCAACTTCATGGATAGTGCCCCACTAGGCGATGTGCCTTGTCTACCTCTTTTTATTCCCCTGCTAAGTCTTAATCAAGACTGGGGATTGGTTACTTGGAATCCACTAGATTAAGAGTAACGAATCTTTCACATCATCGAGTGAACATTACACTTTTGACGATCATTACCCCCACAGAGTATGAATGCAGTTTGCATCACTCCTAATTTGTCACGTTAACAATACACCTCTGACAATTAACTTATCAATCCTTGACAATAGGATGATAAGCCCTCAAAATTGCTCAAATCACAATCTTCCCCAGCAAGACACTAAGTCTTCAAAATCTTATTCAAATCACAAGTATCAAAATTTATCGCTTCTGGTGACAAACTCACCTAGCAAGTTTCCTCAGCGATACGCTAATTCCTAAAATCTTGTGCAAGTCACAAGGACACAAATTCCTGTCACGTTAATATCACACCTCTGACAATCAACTTATCAATCCTCTTCAATAGAATGATAAGTCCTCAAAGTTGCTCCGATCGCAACAAATTCCCGTCACGTTAATATCACACCTCTGACAGTCAACTTATCAATCATCTTCAATAGGATGATAAGTCATCAAAGTTGCTTCGACCGTAACAAATTCTTGTCATGTTAATCCCATACCTCTGACAAAATCCACTTATCGACTCTTCCCAATAGAGCGATAAGTCCACAAAATTGCCCCGATCGTAATATCTTTCCCGTCAAATTAACATCACACCTCTGACGACACAATCCACTTATCGACTCTCCTCAATAGAGCGATAGGTCCTCAAATTCCAGTCAAGTTAACATCACATCTCTGATGACACAATCCACTTATCGACTCTCCTCAATAGAGCGATAGGTTCTCAAATTTCAGTCAAGTTAAGATCACACCTCTGACAACACAAATCAACTTATCGACTCTCTTTAATAGAGTGATAGGTTCATAAAATACTGTTAGGTTAACATCACACCTCTAACAGTCAAACCCCGAATGAACTTGTTAATCCTTTTTCAACTAAAATAGTAAGTTTTCATTATAAAATCCCTAACGGATTAAAGATTTTCTGGAATTATCCTAGTGATAACCAAGAAAATTTCTGAATTTCACTCTAAGTGAAAACTCATGCCAAGTTAATACTACACCTCTGGCACTTTCAACTTTCTTTCAGTGTTTCAAGTGAAAATATAACACAGGAAGAAACAGTGACTAAGTCTATGTATTCAATATCATAGCCAGTGATTATCATTAAATTAATAATCTCTAAATCCATATCTTGCATGTATGGGGAATTTTATCCCGAATCCTAAGTAGGGATAAGTCAATGCCTAACACGCATTGCAGGTTAGTATTTGACCGTAAAAAGGACAAAAATCCACGTATTCAACATCGTGATAGGTTGTTATTAATAACGCCAAAATCCGTGTCTTACATGTATGGGGAACTTTACCCCAAATCCTAAGTTAGGATAAGTCTACGCCTAACACGCGTTGCCGGTTAGTCTTTTTTCGTAAAAAAAACAAAGTTTATGTATTCAAAATCATAGCATCAAGTCTAAGAGGGTTCATTCTCTTAGCACAACGTTACATGTATTCAAAATCATAGCATCAAGTCTAAGAGGGTTCATTCTCTTAGCACAACGTTACATGTGAAACGGACTTAGACAATCCACATGCTAGCCCGCTCTTAGCACAACGTTACATGTGAAACGGACTTAGACAATCCACATGCTAGCCCGACTCAAACGGTAGTTGGTAAAGGCTTATCAAATCCGTTGACGGTTGAGGATTTACCAAAAAATCCTATGCATGTTTGCAGGCCCGTCAACTTAACGGATATAAGTTGAGACTTGAATCAGACGAGCTAAAGATAAGTCTCAAATACTTAGTAAAAAAAGGCATGAAAGCAACTTCCGCGTCTCAAATCAAAACGCCGAGGTCAGACCCGCGTTGCAAAACCCATAACACCGAGGTCACACCCGAGTTCCAAATTTAAAATAAAAGGGTGAGACCCGTGTCTTAAGTTCAAAATGCAGGGGCCCACCCCCGCATTCCAGAAGCAGGATTATGATGCATACCTTCATACAGGATCATGCGTGGCAAATCCCTTCAACCAAGGTGCCTTCGAAGCGAGTGCAAAGAACAACTCCTTTATGACAAGGAATCAACAGCTTCAAGATCAGAGTTGAGATCCAAAGTATTCCGAAAATTCATCCCAGTCAATCGCGAACTTTCGAAAACTTTGGAGGGGGTTCTGTAGGCTGTCTAAAAATCACAATAGATAGCTGATCCTCATCAAACACCGATAATAAAAGTTACAATTCGACGGCTTCCAGAAGGCTATAATTTGAAGACTTTCACGTAGATCGATGAAGGTTATAATTTAACGACCTTCACAATAACTAATGAAATCTCTAATCAACAGCCTTCACAATCAACATCGGAAGCTATAATCTGACGACTCTTATATTTTTAAGGAGCCAAGACGAAGATTACAAGGTGACCGTCTTTGCAACGCTTTAGCAAAAGAGACTACAAATTGACAGTCTCTTCAAATACAAACACAGAACTCACCTCTGCGTCCCAGATTTAGAACGCATAGCTCGTGGCCGCGTTCCAAACTCCCAGAAGCAAAACGCAGAGGTCTTCCCTGCATTACCACCTCAAAACGTGGAGGTCATCCATGTGTTACAACATCAAAACGCAGAGTTCGTATAGAGCCCAACTCTGCGTCCCAGACTCAAAACGCAGAGTTCATGCAGAGCTCAACTCTGCATCCCAGACTCAAAATGCAGAGTTCAATTCTGCGTCCCAGGCCCAAAACACAGAGTTCATTTCTGCACAGCGCGACCTGTGCGTTCAGCCACCTAAATAGGCTCAGCTCTGCGTTTCAAGTCTAAAACGCAGAGTTCGGGCCCTGAACGCTATCTTTCAGCTTTTGACTCATTCAAAACACGAATTGAATGGTTTCAAAACTGTTTTCCCCATGATTTGGGGAGCTATTTAAGGGGGTGGTTACACCCCATTCAGCCCCACTTAGGAGCGAATTAAAGGGGCGGTTACACCCCTTAATCCCCTATAAATAGGGGTAAACTCAACAGAGTTTGGGCTGGCTTTTTAGATCTGGGACTTGGCAGCAAAGGGGGAATTTCTTGGAGCAGAAAGGGCCTGAAGGGATCAGCATCATTCTCCAACGGAGATCATCTTCAACTTCATCAACGAGGAGCTCATCCTTGGTTTACAAACCAATTTCGATTTAAATCAACTCTTTCATAGAGTTTCAAACTCGTTCAGAGTTATCAACTCATCAAGAGTTTCAAACTTACCACGCAAGTTCTCCACAGCGTTAAATCGTGAGGAGGAGATACCGTTCTAGTGAATTAAGACGTGCGGATCGTCAACGGAGAGCAAACTCGACGCGAGCATTCGAGGGAGTCACTCCATCGCCATCGTGAAGAACCCAGAATTAAACAAAGGGGAGAATCCAGATTATTCTCCTCTCTTTTGTAATCAGAATCCAATTGTAATTGAGATCGAGAGAATCTAAATCAAAATTTTCTTTGATTTCTTTTACCACGAATTTTCCACCAAATAGTTATTTTATCGGTACTTCTTTTTATTATGGACTATGTATTTTATTCCTAGTTGGACCATTTTTGTAATAAGGATATGTTTGACCCATACTTTTGTCTGGGATGATTTGCCATGGATGATATGTTTATTTCTTATTCTGGAATGTCATTATATTCTTGCTATTATGATCGGGGACCTGTGATTGAGATTTATGTATTTGACACTTAGCATGTTGGATTGAGAAGAAAAGGAAAAAAATGATAGTATATATTTCTTTTTAATCAAATACATCGCGGGCTTGTTCACGTCCAGATTCCCCGATATTTTGGGAAGCTGGGCGTGACAAGTGGATACTGAGATACTTAAGAGAGACTATAGATATGCCACTGTGCTTCAGGAGAAAAGAATTGGTACTGCAGGAATATGTGGATGTAGACTTTGGTAGTGATTATGATACAAGGCAAAGTACCACAGGGTATATTTATACTCTAGGCTTGATAGTAGTGAGCTAGTCTCACATTTACAGAAGACAGTGACGTTGTCCACGACTGAGACAGAGTATGTCGCAGTGATTGAGGCTAGCAAGGAGATGATTTGGTTGACTGGATATCTGGAAGAGTTGGGTCTGAAGTGAGGGAACATAGTTTTTTATTGTGATAGCCATAGTTCTATACACCTTACCAAGAATCCAGTATATCATACCTGAACGAAGTACATCGACGTGCATTACCACTTCATACGCTTGCTGATAGAGGATGGGAAGTTATTGTTGGAGAAAAGGAGAAAATTTTGGGGAGTAAAAATCTTGTATATATGTTGACGAAGACTGTGACTATTGAGAAACAGGAGTCATACGCAACTTCAGTTGTCCTTTATACGTAGGAGATGACGGTAGAGCCAGACTAAGAGGATAGGTAGGATCACCAAGAATGATGTTGATTGAAGAAAGAAATTTTCCGAGTAGGAGAATGTGCTTGCTAAGATGGCTGAAGTTCAAGAGAGCTTGTTGATGGAGGTTTGGTCTTTCCAAGTGGGAGATTGTTGGTTTTGGGTGTGTACACCGAAACTTGAGAATAAAAATTAGCAAGCAGTGATAACCCACTGGTCGGTCGACCGAAGGAAGCTAATCTGTCGACCAATCAACTGACAGAAACAAGCTTGGAAAATCGCTCTGGTCGGTCGACTGATGGGGTGCCATCAGTCGACTGGTAACGTGCACATTGCAGTCCTGAAAAAAATTTGCGTGGTTAGTCGACCGATGCAAGTGCATCAGTCTACTGATGATGGGTTTTACCCGTTTTTTGGTTCGTTTGGGAATCTGCTTGAGCTAGGGTTTATATATATATATATATATATATGAACATCTTTGTGAGGGTTTTGTACATGAAAAAGACAGAGTCTATTGAACACTTTGAGAGAGAGATCTTAGAGAGAGATTGTCGTTTGCAAGCATTGTAATCTTCATCAATAATCAAAGAAGTTTTAGTGTGTCACCCGAGGACGTAAGCATGTTTGCCGAACTTCATTAAATCTTGTGTTCTCTTCTTTATTTGTTCTTTCATGTAAGCTTTTTATTTTGTTGTGAGTTCTTACTGTTGGCCTTCTTGTTTTGATGATGTTTAACAAACAATTTACTTCTAATGTTGTTTGTCTAGTGTTTGTACATTCTTATATATTGTAGACAAACAACGTAGTTGGAGGATGGATGGAATTGCGCATTCACGATCATATCAAATGGAGGTTGGCGGAGTAGTGGTTGAAGCATTGCATTCATGTTAAAGATCCAAGTCAAGCTTCATCTGCCTGTTTACCAAGTTGAGCTCATTGAAGACCTTCATCTAGCCTGGGTATATAGTTTATTATGTTTGTAGTTTAGGTTTTATATAATGTGTGTTAATTCTATAAGCTCAAATATACACACACATATATATTTATGATTTTCGTAAATATAGGTGTTTTTATGAAAAATATGTTTTGGACTATATATACATCATAAACATCTTTTATTATGTCCATACAAATATTTTACAAAGTTTCAAAACATGGTTTATGTCAAATGTCAAAAAACATGTATGTTTACTTTTCATGTTTTGGACTAGTTTTATAAAATGATGAGTTTTCACTTTTGGTAAGTGCAATTCCAAAATTTCCTTTTGTAACATGTTCATTTACATGTTTACAATGATTTCCCAAAGTTTTATAATTTTTGGAATTTATTTGTTATTTTTAAAGGCACTTTTAAAATCAGATTTTCAGCATGTACAGTGCCTGTGCACGTTTATAAGTCGACTTATCAGAGTTGACAAGTCGACTTATGAACTACTCTGGAATGTGCAAAAACTCTCTGCCAAGTCGACTTACTCGAACTGTTAAGTCGACTTATACCAAGTCGACTTATGTCATTTTCTAAGTCGACTTATGAAGTGTTGCAGAGTTATGTATTTTTGACCAGTTTACAAAATAAATTATTTCTCTCAAATGGGAAGTGATATTTAAGAAATTCTTTCTCTAACATGTTCATATACATGTTTATAAGCTTCCCTTAAAATTTCATGATTTTTGGAGTTGATTTACTGTGTCAAATTGGTTTTAGAAAATCGGGTGTTTCAGCAGTTTTTAGAATCTGAAATATCTGTATTCAAATATTTATTTCTCACAACTGAGAAGTGATATTTCATAAATTCTTTTCGTAAAATGTTTATTTACATGTTTAGAAACATCCCTCAAAATTTCATAATGTTTGGAGTTGATTTACTATTTTTAATTGATTTTACAAAACCAGATACGCAAAATTTCAGACTCTGCCAGAAACCTGAACCATCTTCTAAGTCGACTTGCAGTCGACTTATAAGCTGTTTTTTGACCGTAACGGCTAGTTATAAGTCGACTTATCACTGTAGCAAGTCGACTTATCACTGTACAACGGCTAGTTTTTCTGACTCCTTGTTTTTCGGGTTTTTTGTCTTTTTGCTGGATTTTTCTTGTGTTTTGGGGTCTCCTATATATACCCCCTTATACCCAGCTCTATAATCATCTAAGAAAAGTTTTAAAAAGAGTTTATTAGTTTGTTTAAGTGTTTATTTACAAAATTAGTTTTGTGAAGATTGTTTTACAAGAAGAGGAGAACAATCTCAATTTGGGCTTTCAATCTTCCATCTCCATCTCTCTTGTTCTAGAGAAGTTTTTCTAACTCTATTCTCTAGCAATTCGTTTTTATTTTCATATTATCAATTATTGCTAGTTTGTTAATTGAGTTAGAATTTATTTATGCTCATATTATCACACACACCCTATTTGAGCTTGTAGCATTTCATACATCATATAGTGGGTTGTGGGATTGTGATTTGTGAGATTGAGCTTACATTGTGTTCTCACCTATTGTAGAGAACAAATCATTTACTGTATTTGTGCTTAATTGTGAGATCACTTTGTAATACATTTGTACACCGAGTGAGGAGTGTGTGGTGAGAGTCGGGGATCGTCCCAAGAGGAGTGGCGTCGGTTGACGTGCCTAGGGAGAGGTTGTAACCGAGCACTTGAGGGAGACACGGCTAGGTCCAACACTTAGTGGGTGTAGAGTGTGATTGCAAGAGTGTGAGTTGTAGAGTTTTCGGTTAGCTAGAAAACCGAGTGTGTAGAAGAAGTTCCGGCTTCCAAACCGGATTGTGTTAGTGGATTTCTCCCCGGGAGTGGGGAGCGGAGACGTAGGACGGAAGGTCCGAACTCCGTGATCATATTGCTTGTTTGAGTGTGCTTTGGCGTTCATTCATATTTATGTTCATATCTTATATCGCCATTGTCATTAGCTCATTATCTATATCATCCACTATCTTGTTTAGATTGTTTACCCCTTGTGTCAGTTTACATATCCTATACATATATCATATTGTATATCTCTTTGATAGGATATATCATCTTGTGTTAGCTCATATATCCTTGCATATATCTCATAGTATATATCATTGCTAGGATATTTACCTTTGTTCATATTGCTTATTCTTGCACATAACTCTTGTATATCTATCTTGCAAGAATATACTTGTTAATTAATTTTAATTGGCACTTAAATCGGATTAGATTAGCATAAGACCCTAATCACCCCCCCTCTAGGGTCTAACAATTGGTATCAGAGCTTGGTGCTCTTTGATTTAAGGTCTAACCGCCTTGAGTTAAAGATCCAAGTTATCTTATTTGTGCTAATCTAATTTTGAGCTTTATTTGTATCTTGCTTGCATATATTTTTACAAATTATGAATATGAATGATGCATCTTGTTTAGGCTATGATTCTAGTATTGCTCCTAAATTCAATGCTTTCCCTTATGCTCAATGGTGTTTTAGATTCAAAATATTTGTTCAATCTAAAAATATCGATTTATGGGAAATCATTGATTGTGCTTATATTGTGCCCACGTTGGAGAAATCCAAGTGGAGCAAACATGATAAAAAGATGTTTATTATGAACAAGCTTATGTTAGAATTTTTATTAAATGCATTTGATTCATTTATGTCTAACAAGCTTGATTCTTTTGATAGCGCTTATACATTATGGAAATTCATAGAAGCGCATCAAGGAGACTTGGAGGCGATCCGACAAGCTTTGGAGGATCCCGCTTCAAGTTCATGTGGAGCCTCATGCACACGGCCACTAGGCGATAGCCCTAGTGAGGTTTGCGAGTTCGAACCCGATAATGATTTATCTAGTGATGAACTTGCTTGTGCTAGTGAAAAATTATTGCATGCCTACAAGAAATTATAAAATAATTTTATTGATTTAAAAAGCAAGCATGATAATTTAGAATCCAGGTGGCCGACAATTCCCTTTTTGCAGCCACTGTCCTGAGAGCCTATAAATAGGCCTAGAGATGTTCATTTTCAGAGGTCGAACTTTCAAGAGCCGAAACTCTGCCGGATTGAAGAGTGAACTCGGAGCTTGAAGACCAGAAGACTTGCACATTCAGATCTGATCCTCGGCGACCATCCACGTCAGAAAAGGCAGGATCTCGAGAGGAAGAAAGAACAGATCTGAGATCTACACGAGACTACACTCCAGATCTAAGCTTGGTCTTAGATCTCGAGATCTGAGCGATTATTCCCTTGGTGGATTAATCCCTCCCGGCTATTATTCCCTTCGTGGAATAATACCGGCATAATCTATTCCCTTCGTGGAATAATACCCGCATAATCGTGTAGATCCGACCGGATCTAGATCGCGCGGTGGTCCACGGATTAACCCCGGCGTTGGCAAAGAACCCACACAAGCAAGCAACCGCAAAACAGGAGCTTGCGATTTGTTCACAAGAGGAAAGTTGTAATTTTTATTTTTTTCTTTGATTTAGTTGTAACCGGATCTATAAAAGACCGGATCTTTGTAATCCAAGATGACAATCATTTCAATGAAAAAGATAACAGTTTTCCACCCGAACAATCTGGCGACCACAGTGGGAGCCGACGATCTCGCCAACGAGATCGATGCGTCGCAGCCGCGGATTGCAATCCCGGTCGTGGAGGAGGTCGAGTACGAGTTCGACCAAGCCAAGTTCGAGGAGTACGTGTCCTCGTCCGGCTCTATCTCCCCCCGCAAGTCCAAGAAGTTCTCCTCCGGGAGAAAAGCTCGTTGGTTTGAAGCTGCTCGGGAAGCCCACGAAGCTCTCAACCCAACTGACACCGAAGTTGCGTCAAATGAAGTTCCACCGACCTCCAATCAGGTCAACCCAACTCCCGCCAACGCCTCCACTGTTCAGGGCGTTGTGACTCTCTCAAAGAGAGCCCCCAGAGGCGTCGTCAATGCCTCGCGCGGCAATTCGCTAAGGCGATGGAGTCTACAGACGGATTCCGCTACCACGCGGAGTTGAAGAACAGAAGAGGCAAACAGCCTCAACCACTAATGAACGGCGACTCTTCCAAGCCGCCAAAGAACGAATGGGTCCGCGTCAAACGGAACCGTTGCCGCGCGATGTCAGCGCAGGCACGGGCTCAAGCTCAGGAAGCCCGTAGAAAGCTGCAAAAGGAGGTGGAGAAGAAGCCACCACCAACACGACAAATCTGGAAGCCTAAGTCTGAAGTGGCGACTCAGGCCAAAAAGCAACCAGTGCAGCCTTCTAAGGAAGGTCAAACTCCGGCGAGTCAACCAAAGTCGCCGTCAATCCCAATAACTTCTCCGGGAGATCATGCAGAGTCATCCCGCAAGAAGAAATCAATTATGGAGCGGGAGATCATGCAGAGTCATCCCGCAAGAAGAAACCAATTTTGGAGCGCCTCGGTCCAATTCCTGACGTGAGAGGCAAAGCTCCAATTCACGAGCGTTTGGGCCCGATGAAGAAGCCCAGAACGACTCAACATACTGGGGGTCGCCATCACCTCCAGCATGACAAAGACCTCAAGGCAGCTGCGCGCACCAATTTGCGCATTGAAGTCCAAGATCACGCCGAAAATTCACGCCCAAAAAGGCATGTTTTGAGGCGGGTAACCTTTGAAGGCCTAAAGAAGGCAAGTCAACCTCAGATGGAAACATTATCATCTGATAATGATTGTGTTGTACCTGAGAAGGCGTGCCCGCACACGATAGGTTACTCTGACTGTCAAAATGACGAGTTGTACTATCGTGCTGGGGGTACGAATAGAACCAGGAAGAGGAGTCCCCGAGAACGGGAAATTCAATGTCCCTGTTCCAAACTCATTCGGGCGGTATTGTCGGAATGCAATTGCATTAAGGCGGTCCCCGAAAGAGTTTCAGTTTTTGAAAGACTCAATGCGGAAACGCCAAAACCAAGGCCTAGGCGCTTCCAACGAAGAAGAAGGGTGATTGAAGACGGAGAATTTCCGAGGGTCACCACCAACATGACGAGCAAAGGGACATCGGCACGAGAAGATTTCGAGTCGATTCTGAAAGCTTCCCGACCTAGAACCCGTCTGCAGTCCGGAACCATAGAGCGAGCAACTTATGGTAGGATTCGGACAAGACGCCCTTCAGAAGATGAAGAATCTGATGCCGGCTCCGCGGTGGCATCAGATAATACAGTATCCAGCGAGGGACAACCCCGCGAGGCCCTGATGATAAGTGCGGAGCAGATGGCCAAGATGCTTGAAGACGCTTTGGCTAAGCAGAAAGAAAGTTTCAAATTTGAGATGGAGATGGCCATGCAGCAGATGAGAGAAATGCATGACCAACAGATCCAAGCATTGGCGAACCAACAAGGCGAGCAGAATCATCGTAACCCGATTAATGTGGAAGATGAGGATACAAATGCTCGTAACACCAATGATCCTCCCGTCAACGCAGGGGGTGGTAATGAGAATGCTGGCGAAGAAACCGGCGAAAACCTGAAGATCAAGAACCTCGAGAGCAAAATCAACACACTAATTTCCGCTCAAGAGACGAAGAAAACAGGCATTCCTTGCCCATACCCAAGAGAATGGGAATCGATCCCATATCCGGCGAAGTTTAATCTAATTAACTTCACGCCGTTTAATGGGATGGGTTCACCTACCCAGCATTTGATTTACTTCAAATCGCATTTGGGGGTGATCTCTGGTAATGAGCCTCTGATGGTGCGGTCATTCGTCGGCACTCTTCGCGGAGCCGCCTTCGATTGGTATCGCCGCCTCAAGCCAGGCAGCGTAAACAGCTGGGATGACATGGAGACCAAGTTCCTGGCCAACTTCTTCGACGACGACACCGAGATATCTATCGGATCGTTGCTCGATGAGAAGCAGAAGGACGGAGAGTTAGTCGATACCTTCGTCAAAAGATTCCGGAACAAGGCGATGAATTGCCGGGACCCGATCACAGAGGAATTCATCCTCCAAACTTGCCACAACAACCTTGCGTTGGACGTGTTGGAAGCAATGGGAACAGCACCGTCTGACACTTGGAAGGATCTGAAGGCCCGAGGGGAGCAGGCTGAGCGATTCCTTAGAAGGAAGAAGGCCGAGAGGAACCAACCGACGGTTAATCCGCTGGACTCAAATTTCGCCTCTCGTGGTAAGGGCAAAACACCTGCAGCTACTGGTGGTGCTAATCAAGCGTCACAACAGCAATCCCGAAGGCAGCAAAAGACTTCGGGTCCGAGACTCCAAAGAGAGTATTCCTTCAAGGACGAAGACGTTCCAGCCATCTTCGAATCCCTCCTTGAAGGTAACAAGATCAAGCTACCACCTATCACAAATCAGGAGGAAGCTGACAACACTACGGACCCAAAGTACTGTGCATACCACAGGAGGGTCGTTCATCCCACCAAGGATTGCTTTGCTCTCAAGAATAGCATTCAGACCTTGGTTGAAGCCGGCGTCATAACGCTAAGGTAAGCCAATTGAGAACGGCAAAACTCCAAAGAGTATACGAGTATAAACTGTTTCTCAATCCTCCGACCGGTATAAGAGGTTAAACTACTCCCTGATACTCCAATAGGTATATGAGTCTAAACTGTTTCCCCACTTTTGACGGGAAGTTCCTGGAGAATATTAAGCTAATATTCTTAAGGATAACCCGGTTAGTTAACTGATAATAATGTCCGAACCAGTTCCGCAGAGGAAACTGGGGGTGGACGATTTATGTAACGGGAAGTTCCCAAAACCACAGCAATGTAATGAATAAGAACTCCCATTCTCACCATGTCTATGCACTCAACACTCTCTCTGTTAGAGTCTGGACGTAAAGTACCCACTTGGTCAAACCTTCTTACAGTTAGGACCACAGTCAAAATCCCCTCTCGATTCCCCCAATGAACGAGAGGTCCACAAATTGAGCGATCAAACCTTCCTACAGTTAGGATTGTCTCAAAACACCCACTTGGTCAAACCTTCTTACAGTTAGGACCACAGTCAAAATCCCCTCTCGATTCCCCCAATGAACGAGAGGTCCACAAATTGAGCGATCAAACCTTCCTACAGTTAGGATTGTCTCAAAACACCCACTTGGTCAAACCTTCTTACAGTTAGGACCACAGTCAAAATCCCCTCTCGATTCCCCCAATGAACGAGAGGTCCACAAATTGAGCGATCAAACCTTCCTACAGTTAGGATTGTCTCAAAACACCCACTTGGTCAAACCTTCTTACAGTTAGGACCACAGTCAAAATCCCCTCTCGATTCCCCCAATGAACGAGAGGTCCACAAATTGAGCGATCAAACCTTCCTACAGTTAGGATTGTCTCAAAACACCCACTTGGTCAAACCTTCTTACAGTTAGGACCACAGTCAAAATCCCCTCTCGATTCCCCCAATGAACGAGAGGTCCACAAATTGAGCGATCAAACCTTCCTACAGTTAGGATTGTCTCAAAACACCCACTTGGTCAAACCTTCTTACAGTTAGGACCACAGTCAAAATCCCCTCTCGATTCCCCCAATGAACGAGAGGTCCACAAATTGAGCGATCAAACCTTCCTACAGTTAGGATTGTCTCAAAACACCCACTTGGTCAAACCTTCTTACAGTTAGGACCACAGTCAAAATCCCCTCTCGATTCCCCCAATGAACGAGAGGTCCACAAATTGAGCGATCAAACCTTCCTACAGTTAGGATTGTCTCAAAACACCCACTTGGTCAAACCTTCTTACAGTTAGGACCACAGTCAAAATCCCCTCTCGATTCCCCCAATGAACGAGAGGTCCACAAATTGAGCGATCAAACCTTCCTACAGTTAGGATTGTCTCAAAACACCCACTTGGTCAAACCTTCTTACAGTTAGGACCACAGTCAAAATCCCCTCTCGATTCCCCCAATGAACGAGAGGTCCACAAATTGAGCGATCAAACCTTCCTACAGTTAGGATTGTCTCAAAACACCCACTTGGTCAAACCTTCTTACAGTTAGGACCACAGTCAAAATCCCCTCTCGATTCCCCCAATGAACGAGAGGTCCACAAATTGAGCGATCAAACCTTCCTACAGTTAGGATTGTCTCAAAACACCCACTTGGTCAAACCTTCTTACAGTTAGGACCACAGTCAAAATCCCCTCTCGATTCCCCCAATGAACGAGAGGTCCACAAATTGAGCGATCAAACCTTCCTACAGTTAGGATTGTCTCAAAACACCCACTTGGTCAAACCTTCTTACAGTTAGGACCACAGTCAAAATCCCCTCTCGATTCCCCCAATGAACGAGAGGTCCACAAATTGAGCGATCAAACCTTCCTA
This sequence comes from Asparagus officinalis, assembly GCF_001876935.1. Classification (NCBI taxonomy): domain Eukaryota; kingdom Viridiplantae; phylum Streptophyta; class Magnoliopsida; order Asparagales; family Asparagaceae; genus Asparagus; species Asparagus officinalis. The sequence goes on from NC_033802.1 coordinate 26,501,464, forward strand.
CAGTTAGGATTGTCTCAAAACACCCACTTGGTCAAACCTTCTTACAGTTAGGACCACAGTCAAAATCCCCTCTCGATTCCCCCAATGAACGAGAGGTCCACAAATTGAGCGATCAAACCTTCCTACAGTTAGGATTGTCTCAAAACACCCACTTGGTCAAACCTTCTTACAGTTAGGACCACAGTCAAAATCCCCTCTCGATTCCCCCAATGAACGAGAGGTCCACAAATTGAGCGATCAAACCTTCCTACAGTTAGGATTGTCTCAAAACACCCACTTGGTCAAACCTTCTTACAGTTAGGACCACAGTCAAAATCCCCTCTCGATTCCCCCAATGAACGAGAGGTCCACAAATTGAGCGATCAAACCTTCCTACAGTTAGGATTGTCTCAAAACACCCACTTGGTCAAACCTTCTTACAGTTAGGACCACAGTCAAAATCCCCTCTCGATTCCCCCAATGAACGAGAGGTCCACAAATTGAGCGATCAAACCTTCCTACAGTTAGGATTGTCTCAAAACACCCACTTGGTCAAACCTTCTTACAGTTAGGACCACAGTCAAAATCCCCTCTCGATTCCCCCAATGAACGAGAGGTCCACAAATTGAGCGATCAAACCTTCCTACAGTTAGGATTGTCTCAAAACACCCACTTGGTCAAACCTTCTTACAGTTAGGACCACAGTCAAAATCCCCTCTCGATTCCCCCAATGAACGAGAGGTCCACAAATTGAGCGATCAAACCTTCCTACAGTTAGGATTGTCTCAAAACACCCACTTGGTCAAACCTTCTTACAGTTAGGACCACAGTCAAAATCCCCTCTCGATTCCCCCAATGAACGAGAGGTCCACAAATTGAGCGATCAAACCTTCCTACAGTTAGGATTGTCTCAAAACACCCACTTGGTCAAACCTTCTTACAGTTAGGACCACAGTCAAAATCCCCTCTCGATTCCCCCAATGAACGAGAGGTCCACAAATTGAGCGATCAAACCTTCCTACAGTTAGGATTGTCTCAAAACACCCACTTGGTCAAACCTTCTTACAGTTAGGACCACAGTCAAAATCCCCTCTCGATTCCCCCAATGAACGAGAGGTCCACAAATTGAGCGATCAAACCTTCCTACAGTTAGGATTGTCTCAAAACACCCACTTGGTCAAACCTTCTTACAGTTAGGACCACAGTCAAAATCCCCTCTCGATTCCCCCAATGAACGAGAGGTCCACAAATTGAGCGATCAAACCTTCCTACAGTTAGGATTGTCTCAAAACACCCACTTGGTCAAACCTTCTTACAGTTAGGACCACAGTCAAAATCCCCTCTCGATTCCCCCAATGAACGAGAGGTCCACAAATTGAGCGATCAAACCTTCCTACAGTTAGGATTGTCTCAAAACACCCACTTGGTCAAACCTTCTTACAGTTAGGACCACAGTCAAAATCCCCTCTCGATTCCCCCAATGAACGAGAGGTCCACAAATTGAGCGATCAAACCTTCCTACAGTTAGGATTGTCTCAAAACACCCACTTGGTCAAACCTTCTTACAGTTAGGACCACAGTCAAAATCCCCTCTCGATTCCCCCAATGAACGAGAGGTCCACAAATTGAGCGATCAAACCTTCCTACAGTTAGGATTGTCTCAAAACACCCACTTGGTCAAACCTTCTTACAGTTAGGACCACAGTCAAAATCCCCTCTCGATTCCCCCAATGAACGAGAGGTCCACAAATTGAGCGATCAAACCTTCCTACAGTTAGGATTGTCTCAAAACACCCACTTGGTCAAACCTTCTTACAGTTAGGACCACAGTCAAAATCCCCTCTCGATTCCCCCAATGAACGAGAGGTCCACAAATTGAGCGATCAAACCTTCCTACAGTTAGGATTGTCTCAAAACACCCACTTGGTCAAACCTTCTTACAGTTAGGACCACAGTCAAAATCCCCTCTCGATTCCCCCAATGAACGAGAGGTCCACAAATTGAGCGATCAAACCTTCCTACAGTTAGGATTGTCTCAAAACACCCACTTGGTCAAACCTTCTTACAGTTAGGACCACAGTCAAAATCCCCTCTCGATTCCCCCAATGAACGAGAGGTCCACAAATTGAGCGATCAAACCTTCCTACAGTTAGGATTGTCTCAAAACACCCACTTGGTCAAACCTTCTTACAGTTAGGACCACAGTCAAAATCCCCTCTCGATTCCCCCAATGAACGAGAGGTCCACAAATTGAGCGATCAAACCTTCCTACAGTTAGGATTGTCTCAAAACACCCACTTGGTCAAACCTTCTTACAGTTAGGACCACAGTCAAAATCCCCTCTCGATTCCCCCAATGAACGAGAGGTCCACAAATTGAGCGATCAAACCTTCCTACAGTTAGGATTGTCTCAAAACACCCACTTGGTCAAACCTTCTTACAGTTAGGACCACAGTCAAAATCCCCTCTCGATTCCCCCAATGAACGAGAGGTCCACAAATTGAGCGATCAAACCTTCCTACAGTTAGGATTGTCTCAAAACACCCACTTGGTCAAACCTTCTTACAGTTAGGACCACAGTCAAAATCCCCTCTCGATTCCCCCAATGAACGAGAGGTCCACAAATTGAGCGATCAAACCTTCCTACAGTTAGGATTGTCTCAAAACACCCACTTGGTCAAACCTTCTTACAGTTAGGACCACAGTCAAAATCCCCTCTCGATTCCCCCAATGAACGAGAGGTCCACAAATTGAGCGATCAAACCTTCCTACAGTTAGGATTGTCTCAAAACACCCACTTGGTCAAACCTTCTTACAGTTAGGACCACAGTCAAAATCCCCTCTCGATTCCCCCAATGAACGAGAGGTCCACAAATTGAGCGATCAAACCTTCCTACAGTTAGGATTGTCTCAAAACACCCACTTGGTCAAACCTTCTTACAGTTAAGAGTCGGGGATCGTCCCAAGAGGAGTGGCGTCGGTTGACGTGCCTAGGGAGAGGTTGTAACCGAGCACTTGAGGGAGACACGGCTAGGTCCAACACTTAGTGGGTGTAGAGTGTGATTGCAAGAGTGTGAGTTGTAGAGTTTTCGGTTAGCTAGAAAACCGAGTGTGTAGAAGAAGTTCCGGCTTCCAAACCGGATTGTGTTAGTGGATTTCTCCCCGGGAGTGGGGAGCGGAGACGTAGGACGGAAGGTCCGAACTCCGTGATCATATTGCTTGTTTGAGTGTGCTTTGGCGTTCATTCATATTTATGTTCATATCTTATATCGCCATTGTCATTAGCTCATTATCTATATCATCCACTATCTTGTTTAGATTGTTTACCCCTTGTGTCAGTTTACATATCCTATACATATATCATATTGTATATCTCTTTGATAGGATATATCATCTTGTGTTAGCTCATATATCCTTGCATATATCTCATAGTATATATCATTGCTAGGATATTTACCTTTGTTCATATTGCTTATTCTTGCACATAACTCTTGTATATCTATCTTGCAAGAATATACTTGTTAATTAATTTTAATTGGCACTTAAATCGGATTAGATTAGCATAAGACCCTAATCACCCCCCCTCTAGGGTCTAACACTTACTTGCTATTTGTTCGTCACAAGATCCAGAGGGCACGGGTTGTCGATAGATTAACTCCAACAAACAACTCACAATCATGATAGACAACAGATGTAAAATGAAGAAGAAAGTTTTTTTTAATTAAATTTTGGAATGTGTTTGGGAGAAAGAAATGACCTACCTTCTTTTTTTTCTTTTTTCTTTTTTTTTTGGAGTGTAAAATGGTCTTTGGGTTAATGGGAACTATTTTTTAAGAAGTCTTATATTTTAAGAATTTTAGTTATAACTGAAGTGTCTTAGCCTAGTGTAAAACCCCAGAATTTTTATAATTTTATTGGAGAATTTATTTAAGCTTTTATAAGTTTTATGATGTGTGCTTACCATTCTGTGATGAATGGAATAAGCTAGAATTTATTTGGAGTTTGTTTGCAGCTCAGGTTACGGTACCGCGAGTCTGCCATCGTACAATAGTTGAACCTATTTCTAGTGATCAGATGGGCCTCAGGATGACGCCATCGATCTTAGAATGTGGTTTTTGTACTTCGAGCTCAGTTTGGTTTGATTTGAACATCGTTTACAGTTTCGGTTCCGGAGGCGCGAGCCAAATCAAAACATATAGTTTTTTATTTTTAATATTTTATCTATAACTCGGATGGACGCATGGTCAGTGCCATCATTCTTAGAACACTGAGACCGTGCTAGGGGTAAATCGACGATTTATTCTGGTACCGGAGAAAATCAGCTGAATTTTGAGTTGATAAAATACCCGGATATATAATTATGTTTATCTGCTTTAACTTAAGTTGTCATCCATTATGAAAAGTTAACTTGGTCAACTTTTAACATGAACCATTGAATAATGGTTTGAGTGATGTGGATTTAATCTAAGCCCTTGATTCACATTTTTAAGAGAGAGAGAGAGAGAGAGAGAGAGAGAGAGAGAGAGAGGATAACTTTGTCATGAAGGTTATCTTTCCTCCATAACCATCTTCTTCCTCCTCTCTCAAGCTCAAGAGAGAGAGAGAGAGAGAGAGAGAGAGAGAGAGGATAACTTTGTCATGAAGGTTATCTTTCCTCCATAACCATCTTCTTCCTCCTCTCTCAAGCTCAGATGAACATAGCCATGGTAGGCCAAAAATTCTTTGGAGGAAATTGGAGAAACTTCGTGAACGAAAAAGCTTGGCCACGAGTGGATCTACATCTTTCGTGAAGAACAATCCGCTAGTTTTCGTTTTTCGGAGATCGAATCATCATTAAGGTAAGTTCATCTCCTCTAAACCTCACCCTCTTTTGGTGTGTTGTATTTGATTATATTATTAAGTGGAATTCATGATCAAATACTCATATCTTACCCAATCAAACTATAAAGGAGGGATTTATGATTTTTTAGGAAACCAAGAACAAGTCTAGTTGTAAATCATGATATTCTTGGGATATGGTTGATATGATATGGATTGCAGAAAACTGCAGCACATATATTATGTTTAACTAAAGATTAGAAATAATAAATAAACTCTAAATTAAACCAAACTAGTTCCAAATGAAAGTTGTGTGAGTCTAGTTTCTAAAACAGAAAACCATTCTTAAATTGAGTTTGTATAGAGAAAGTTATACTCAATTTACTAAGGACATGTTCTGCAAAAAACTACAGCACGTGTATAAACTTCAAATGAAAACTGGGTATAGAAGATAAACTCCAAATTAAACCAAACCAGTGCTAAAAGAAATCTGTATAAGTCTAGTTTTTAAAACAGGAAACCATTATTAAATTGAGTTTGTATAGAGAAATTTATACTCAATTTACTAGGGACATGTTATGCAGAAAACTACAGCACATGTATAAACTTCAAATAAAAACTGAGTATACAAGATAAATTCCAAATTAAACCAAACTAGTCCCAAATGAAAGTTGTGTGAGTCTAGTTTCTAAAACAGAAATCATTCTTAAATTGAGTTTGTATAGAGAAATATATGGTTAATTTACTAATCATATGTCCTACAAAATTTATAGATATACTAATTTGAAATAATTGATATATTACATGAAGGTTTATTTGAGTTTCGCTCTTTAGTTTTTAATGCACGACTTCTACGACACATATGCATATATGTGGATAGAAGTATGTTGCACGAGATCCATACATGGTGCATGTGTTTAGCTATAGAGCTCTTGTAGCTTAATTTCTATATTTGTGCAATACGTGGGAGCACGTATCGTCGGCGAATTTGATGAACTACGGCCGGCTTGATCCCTTGAGAGAGAGGGTACGTAGGTAACCATATTGGTGCAGCCGAATTTTTAAATGATTGTTTTCTATTTTATTATGGGCATTATAAGACTGATATATGTTGGTATGAGCTTGTCTATAATAATACGAGTATATTACCTGAGTTGGGCCTATTAGCCACTAAGCAGAATATTGCCTGAGAGAAAATTATAAGGGTTACTTAGCAGATTGTTGCCAGAGGTAGACCTACAAGTCACTCAGCAGATTGTTACATGTGTTAGGATTTTATATCACTCAACAGATGGTTGCATGGGTTAGGCCTATGAGCCAACTAGCAGAAATATGAGTTGAACAATGAGTTACTCTAATGTAAATTTATGTTTGTTTGTGAACCACTTAGTCACCTTTATGAGATAGGACGTCGAAGGCCTATACTCCTTAACCTATACCGTTATGGGATGGGTTTCACGTTAGTGCTCTTTAGGAAGTTGTATTTCTTGAGTTGTTATAAGAAACTTGTTGCAAATTCATGATTTGTTGAGGTCGTTCGCGATCATTTAGATGAACTACGAACGGCTTGATCCCTTGGGAGAGAGGGTACGTAGGCAACCAAATCGGTATAGCCAGATTTTTATATGATGATCATCTATTGCATTATTGATATTATGAGTTTAATATATATTGATACGAGCTGGTTTATGATAACAAAAGATTGTTGTCTGAGATGGGCCTACGAGCCAATCAGTAGACTATTGTCTGAGTTAGGACTATACGTCACTCAACAGATTGTTGCCTGGGTTAGGCCTACGAGCCACCTAGTAGAAATGTGAATTGGACAACGAACCACTCCAATGGAAATTTGTATTTGGTTGTGAACCGCCTAATCATGTGCATGAGATAGGTCGTCAAATGCCTATGCTCATTAATCTATACCGTTATAGGATTGAGTTTCATGTTAGTGCTCGCTCTCTAGGAAGTTGTTTCTTTTTATTTATGATCAAAGATATTGTTGCATGATGAGTTTTTACATGCTTTTATATTGTTATCATTTTCTTTCAGATTTATGAGTTACTTGTTGCAAATTTATGATTGTTGAGGTCATTCGTGACCATTTTGGATGAACTACGAGCGGCTTGATCCCTCGAGAGAGAGGGTACGTAGGCAGCCACCTTGGTGCAGCCGGTTTATATAAAACTTCTACGAATTTTCATTTGAAATGTTTTTGACGACGTACAACGTCGTTGTTTTAAATCTATTTAGGTAGACCTTTAGGAGCGCAAAGAGGCACATGCTAGCTTATAGCAGCCGATCTTACTTCCAAAAGTGATTGAGACACACACTGTTGAGTATATATGACCGAGTTACCTCGCTCTTGCGAGCACATGAGATTTATGTGCTGATGCTTATTATGATGTCTTTATGTTCTTGCTAAAGCATTCTGACGCTGTTGTTGTTTTTCTTTTCTTTTCTTTTTCTTGAATGCTATTTCATTAAATTCTTCCAAAGTGCTAAGAGATGCAGGCTAGTTTGCAGTAGTAAGGGTTTTACTTTTGTTAGTTAAGTACTCCATAGGGTTACTTTAGCTGTCTGTACTCCTGTGATCGGAGTCGGGTCGTTCCCGTGCAAGTTGTATCTTTTTGGAGGTAGAGAACCTCCTATGGATATGCATATATTGATACAGTGTTAGATATTAGTAGTACACTTGGGTATCGGTATAGAATCTTTTAGATTTTTCTTCTTGTTCAGAACCTCTCATATGCATGATATATGTTCACCTTTCAGTTCCCAACTGTGTTATTCCTAAATTCTAGTTTGAGAACATTACAAATCATTTTATACCTGTTGTATATCCCCATTTCTGGAAATTGTCATGATATTATGATCATTTGGTTAGCCTTGGGGTGTCTTACTATTAGTGTTTGATATCTACTAGAGTAATAGCAACAGTGACATGTTAAGCTTGCATATGCACAGAGGAGGGTGTACAACAGGTTCTAACATCTCTGGGGTTTACCCTGGACTACGGCCAGTGTGAAAATCAAGGGTGTTACAGTTGGTATCAGAGCTTTAGTTCTAGTATCCTTAGGGATCTGTTCTGTGTTCTGTGGAGCTAGTGTATAGTTTCCTAGGACTCATGAGTAGAGTTAACTAGGAATCTCCTAGTTTGAGTGAGGACGTAATACGTATAGTTTAAACTAGGACTCATGAGTAGAGTTAACTAGGAATCTCCTAGTTTGAGTGAGGACGTAATACGTATAGTTTAAATTTTTGAGATTTTTTTATGTTAACTAGGAATCTCCTAGTTTGAGTGAGGACGTAATACGTATAGTTTAAATTTTTGAGATTTTTTTATGCATGTACGTATTTTCCTCGACTTTTCTAATATTTTCCAAAATATTAGCTTTCCATGCTTTCTTGTTGTTATTATATATTAATTGTTGATGGTAGCCAACAATCAGGTTCTCTACTACCTTTTGGATGTATTTGAGCTCGTATGTTGCAGATTTTGTTCTGGTTGAGTATGCTTGTTGCATTTTTGACTCTGTCTGAGGTCATTTATTTTGCTGCATTTTTTTCGCTCTATTGAGAGACACATGTGGCAGGTTTTACTTTGTTTGAGCTTGTTGGATGCATTTTTGGCTTTGTTTGAGCTAGGTTCTTGTTGGTTTGCTCTGTTTGAGCTCATTTGTTGAATATTTTTCTCTGTTTGGGCTTATTTGTTGAAAGTTATGCTATGTCTGAGCTTATTTACTGTAGCTTGTGCTTTGTTTGAGCTTATTTATTGAACTGTGCTCGGTTGAGCTTGATTATTACATGTTGTGCTCTTTTTATCGTGTACTTGTACAAGATAAAAATGTTTTCTACCTTCTTTGCTTAGTTTCATCTCAGTAATGATATTTTCTTCTTTATGATGTACATATAATATGACTTCTACATTTTAAATCTAGATTCCGACTTGAGGGAACTTATTACTTCTCAGAATAAATTATTGAACTTTTGTTTACATAATTAGCATGAACCCATTGCTTCTGTAGAAACTAGAAGGCCTCCTTTCTTCTTGTGAAACTAGCTAGCAAACTAAATCATTAACTTTATGAGGTATGATTTCCCTAATTCTCCAATTTTGGATGGTAATACAGACACTTATCTTCTAAACACGTGAACAATGGTATATACAAGGGGGGATCCTTGTTTGGATTTTTCACCCGATGTACTAGTTTAGCTTGCTTAGGAGTGTAGTGTACGTACTTACCATCTGGAATATTGTTTTATCCATATCTAGGGATTAATGGTATGAGAGGCTTCCTTGTTTGGATTAGTCGCTTACCGTACTTCTATCTCGTTATTAACTTCAAAAAATTAAACTATCGAATTTCGGGGACAAAATTCCTTTTAAGGGGGGAAGAATATAAAACCCCAGAATTTTTATAATTTTATTGGAGAATTTATTTAAGCTTTTATAAGTTTTATGATGTGTGCTTACCATTCTGTGATGAATGGAATCAGTTAGAATTTATTTGGAGTTTGTTTGCAACACGGGTTATGGTACCGTGAGTCTGCCGTCGTATAGTAGTTGAAGCTATTTCTAGTGATTAGATGGGCCTCAGTATGACACCATCGATCTTAGAATGTGGTTTTTGTACTTCGAGCTCAGTTTGGTTTGATTTGGACTTCGTTTGTAGTTTCGATCCCAGAGGCACTAGCCAAATCGAAACCTATAGTTTTTTATTTTTAATATTTTATCTATAACTCGGATGGACACGTAGTTAGTGCCGTCATTCTTAGAACACTAAGACCATGCCAGGGGTAAATTGACGATTTATTCTGGTACCAGAGAAAATCAGTTGAATTTCAAGTTGATAAAATACTCGGATATATAATTATGTTTATCAGCTTTAACTTAAGTTGTCATCCATTGTGGAAAGTTAACTTGGTCAAGTTATAACATGAACCATTGAATAATGGTTTGAGTGATGTGGATTTAGTCTAAGCCCTTGATTCACATTTTTAAGAGAGAGAGAGAGAGAGAGAGAGAGAGAGAGAGGATAACTTTGTCATGAAGGTTATCTTTCCTCCATAAAGAGAGAGAGAGAGAGAGAGAGAGAGAGAGAGAGGATAACTTTGTCATGAAGGTTATCTTTCCTCCATAACCATCTTCTTCCTCCTCTCTCAAGCTCAGATGAACACAGCCATGGTACGCCAAAAATTCTTTGGAGGAAATTGAAGAAACTTCGTGAACGAAAAAGCTTGGCCGCAAGTGGATCTACATCTTTAGTGAAGAACAATCCGCTAGTTTTCATTTTTCGGAGATCGAATCATCATTAAGGTAAGTTCATCTCCTCTATACCTCACCCTCCTTTGGTGAGTTGTATTTGATTATACTATTAAGTGGAATTCATGATCAAATACTCATATCTTACCTAATCAAACTATAAAGGAGGGATTTATGATTTTTAGGAAACCAAGAACAAATCTAGTTGTAAATCATGATATTCTTGGGATATGGTTGATATGATATGGATTGCAGAAAACTGCAGCACATATATGATGTTTATCTAGAGATTCAAAATAATAAATAAACTCCAAATTAAACCAAACTAGCTCCAAATGAAATCTGTGTGAGTCTAATTTCTAAAACAGGAAACCATTATTAAATTGAGTTTGTATAGAGAAAGTTATACTCAATTTACTAAGGACATGTTCTACAGAAAACTACAGCACATGTATAAACTTCAAATGAAAACTGGGTATAGAAGATAAACTCCAAATTAAACTAAATCAGTGCTAAAAGAAATCTGTATAAGTCTAGTTTTTAAAACAGGAAACCATTATTAAATTGAGTTTGTATAGAGAAATTTATACTCAATTTACTAGGGACATGTTATGCAGAAAACTACAGCACATGTATAAACTTCAAATAAAAACTGAGTATACAAGATAAACTCTAAATTAAACCAAACTAGTCCCAAATGAAAGTTGTGTGAGTCTAGTTTCTAAAACAGAAATCATTCTTAAAAATTAAACCAAACTAGTCCCAAATGAAAGTTGTGTGAGTCTAGTTTCTAAAACAGAAATCATTCTTAAATTGAGTTTGTATAGAGAAATATATGGTTAATTTACTAATCATATGTCCTACAAAATTTACAGATATACTAATTTGAAATAATTGATATATTACATGAATGTTTATTTGAGTTTCGCTCTTTAGTTTTTAATGCACGACTTCTACGACACATATGCATATATGTGGATAGAAGTATGTTGCACGAGATCCATACATGGTGCATGTGTTTAGCTATAGAGCTCTCGTAGCTTAATTTTGATATTTGTGCGATACGTGGGAGCACGTATCATCGGTGAATTTGATGAACTACGGGCGGCTTGCTCCCTTGAGAGAGAGGGTACATAGGCAACCATATTGGTGCAGCCGAATTTTTAAATGATGATTTTCTATTTTATTATGAGCATTATAAGTCTGATATATGTTGGTATGAGCTTGTCTATGATAATACGAGTATATTACCTGAGTTGGGCCTATTAGCCACTCAGCAGAATGTTGCCTGAGAGAAAATTATAAGAGTTACTCAGGAGATTGTTGCCAGAGGTAGACCTACAAGTCACTCAGTAGATTGTTACACGTGTTAGGATTTTATATCACTCAACAGATGGTTGCATGGGTTAGGCCTATGAGCTAACTAGCAGAAATATGAGTTGAACAATGAGTTACTCTAATGGAAATTTATGTTTGGTTGTGAACCACTTAATCACCTTTATGAGATAGACCGTCGAAGGCCTATACTCCTTAACCTATACCGTTATGGGATGGGTTTCACGTTAGTGCTCTTTAGGAAGTTGTATTTCTTGAGTTGTTATAAGAAACTTGTTGCAAATTCATGATTTGTTGAGGTCGTTCACGACCATTTGGATGAACTACGAGCGGCTTAATCCCTTGGGAGAGAGGGTACGTAGGCAACCAAATCGGTGTAGCCAGATTTTTATATGATGATCATCTATTGCATTATTGACATTATGAGTTTAATATATATTGATACAAGCTGGTTTATGATAACACAAGATTGTTGTCTGAGATGGGCCTACGAGCCACTCAGTAGACTATTGCCTGAGTTAGGACTATACGTCACTCAACAAATTGTTGCCTGGGTTAGGCCTACGAGCCACCTAGCAGAAATGTGAATTGGACAGCGAACCACTCCAACGGAAATTTGTATTTGGTTGTGAACCGCCTAATCATGTGCATGAGATAGGTCGTCGAATGCCTATGCTCATTAATCTATACCGTTATAGGATTGAGTTTCATGTTAGTGCTCGCTCTCTAGGAAGTTGTTTCTTTTTAGTTATGATCAAAGATATTGTTGCATGATGAGTTTTTACATGCTTTTATATTGTTATCATTTTCTTTCAGGTTAATGAGTTACTTGTTGCAAATTTATGATTGTTGAGGTCATTCGTGACCATTTTAGATGAACTACGAGTGGCTTGATCCCTCGAGAGAGAGGGGGTACGTAGGCAGCCACCTTGGTGCAGCCGGTTTATATAAAACTTCTACGAATTTTCATTTGAAATGTTTTTGACGACGTATAACGTCGTTGTTTTAAATCTATTTAGGTAGACCTTTAGGAGCGTAAAAAGGCACATGCTAGCTTGTAGCAGCCGATCTTACTTCCAAAAGTGATTGAGACACACACTGTTGAGTATATATGACCGAGTTACCTCGCTCTTGCGAGCACATTAGATTTATGTGCTGATGCTTATTATGATGTCTTTATGTTCTTGCTAAAGCGTTCTGACACTGTTGTTGTTTTTCTTTTCTTTTCTTTTTCTTGAATGCTATTTCATTAAATTCTTCCAAAGTGCAAAGAGGTGCAGGCTAGTTTGTAGTAGCAAGGATTTTACTTTTGTTAGTTAAGTACTCCATAGGATTACATTAGCTGTCTGTACTCTTGTGATCGGAGTCGGGTCGTACCCCGTGCAAGTTGTATCATTTTGGAGGTAGAGAACCTCCTATGGATATGTATATATTGATACGGTGTTAGATATTAGTAGTACGCTTGGGTATCTGTATAGAATCAGTTAGATTTTTGTTCTTGTTCAGAACCTCTCATATGTATGATATATGTTCACAATTCAGTTCCCAACTGTATTATTCCTAAATTCCAGTTTGAGAACATTACAAATCATTTTATACCTGTTGTATATCCCCATTTCGGGAAATTGTCATGATATTATGATCATTTGGTTAGCCTTTGGGGTGTCTTACTATTGTTGTTTGATATCTGCTAGAGTAATAGCAACAGTGGATCATTTGGTTAGCCTTTGGGGTGTCTTACTATTGTTGTTTGATATCTGCTAGAGTAATAGCAACAGTGACATGTTAAGCTTGCATATGCACAGTCTTACTATTGTTGTTTGATATCTGCTAGAGTAATAGCAACAGTGACATGTTAAGCTTGCATATGCACAGAGGAGGGTGTACAACAGGTTCTAACATCTCTGGGGTTCACCATGGACTGTGGCCAGTGTGAAAATCAAGGGTGTTACACCTAGCTTATAAATACAGTTATAGTTCATCCATTAGATTTAGGCTATTTTGGTAATGCGTAGGCTAATAACTCTTTCTGTGTTTTTTATTTTATTTATTTCTAATGGTGATCTAATTTTATTCTTTGTTTTATATATGTTCAAGATCATCTCTAGTTTTTTTTATCTAATTATTTGAGTTGCAGATCTTTCTAGACAACAATGGTTGGATGTATCTTATATTTAATTTATTTCCGCTGCGTGTTTATAATTATTTATTCAAGCAATTCTTACATGTGGTGTCAGAGCCAACTCCATCTATCTTGTTTAGTTTTTTTTAATCTCGGATCATATTATCGTCTATTGTTGTTTTTGCAACTAAAGAAAATATTTAGTTAATCTAATCTCAGCTTTTGGTATTTAAAAAACAAAGAAGAAGGATCGAAACGAAAGCACTATTAGTTTCGTATCCAGTTTTCTAAAAAATTTTGATTTTGTCATTTTTTGTCTTCATGCCTACGAAGTTTATGAACTTTATATTTGTTGCTTTATAAAAAAACACTGTCATGTGTATTAGTTTTTAATATACTATAGCAATCAATGTTCTTTGACTTCTCTCCATGTGATAGTGTTAGATAGCACTGATTGCATGCTTTGGTCATTGTTAAGTTATTTTGTTATTTATAAGTTTTGCGTATGAAGGTATATTGCTAGATCTGTTTCTGCTTCAATTTGTGATCAGCATAATTTTGACGCATCTGTAATAAATATTTGTCCAGTTCTTGTATTCAAGTTTATTTGTCTACATGCAAAATATTTGACTTATAGTTATGCCACGCTACAGTAAAACTCAAATCGTTCTAAACTGAAAATAATAAAATCCTCTTATGGAAGTTTCTTTTACTGAAACCTTATGTATTTTTCGGTTTGTTAATATTATGAGATTAAATACCTAAAGTTGAAACTTTAAGTCATGTTGTTGATCTGAAGTATTGTTTATAAGACACTCTTACACCGATTTGAGTTAATTTTGGCTCTTATAAAATATGAACTTGAAGTTTATTTAGTTTTATGATGTCTTGATTCAACATTGATTACCGGATGACTTACTAGTAGCCATAACATCTTACGTCTTACGGATAGTCAAATAAAATAACATACTTTATTAAGTTTTAATGACATCTAAGTTACGGTTAATTCAAAGAAATAATGATCCAGCCCCATAGGGAAGTTATTATTGTTTTGGGTTAATCAGAATAAGATAATAAAACTAATACTAAGAATGATTTTTTCCTAGGCCCATATGTTTGGAATGATTTATTTCTTAATATTAATATTTTATTAGCCTTATTAATAAAGTAAGAATAAATTCATGCATGATATTACCTCTGCTCATAGAAAGATTTGAATTTATTTATTTTAAACTAGTATGGTTGTTTAGAACTCAAGTTTTATTTCATAGCACTAAAAATAAAATTCCTTAATTATTGCCACTATTCCTACTGCTTATGTTGTTTCAATACTTTATGGTAACAAACTTAATGGTTGGAAAGACAAAATACTTTTCTCATTAGGGTACATGGATCTGGACTTGGTGCTTCGTGTGGATCAACCACCTGATTCTATAGAAAAAAGTACGCCTCATGAGATACAAATGTATGAGTGGGAGAGATCAAACCGATTAAGTTTGATGCACACTAAGTATCATGTCACTAAGAGCATCCGAGGATATTTTCCAGATTGCCCTAAGGCCAAAGACTACTTGAAAGCCATTGAAGAATAATTTGTTAGTTTAGATAAAGCTTTGGCCTGCACCTTGATGAAGAGACTTTCAAGTAAAACATTCAACTACTCTAAGAGTGTACGTAAGCACATTATGAAAATGAGGGACACCGCTGCTCAATTCAACTCCCCTTGAGATAGAAATTTCTAAGTCATTCCTAGTACACTTTATTTTGAACTCTCTTCCTTCTAAATGTAGACCATTTAAAATTTCTTACAACACACATAAGGGAAAATGGTCTATGAATGAGTTATTGACTATGTGTGTTCAGGGGGAAGAGAGAATAAAGCATGAGAAGTCTGAAAGTGCTCATTTGGCTACTCCTAATAAAGGAAGTACTGGGAAGAACAATTGTGCTCAACAAGGAAAGAATAAGCAAAATGTGCTAATGAAGAAATACGGTGATAAGGATAAATGCTTTTTTTGCAAAAAAAAACTACGCATATGAAGAAAAATTGTATTAAGTACAAGAAATAACTCATAAAGAAAGGGCTTTCTCAACTTAAGGAAGCCAAAGGGAAATGAACAATGCATTTATTCAGGAAATCGGATGCGTTCACAAGTCAAAGCTGTAGGAACCTTTAGATTGATTTTAAAGACCAGTTTCATATTGGGTTTAGAAAATGCATTTTATGTTCTAGAATTCTCCAGAAATTTAATTTCAATTTTGAAATTGGTTTCTGTTAATTATGGTTTTCATTTTGAAGGAACATATTTTAACATTTTACCGAATAAAGTCCATGTTGGTGGTGGAACCTTAATTGATAATTTAGATAAATTTGATCTAGATGCCATATTTGAATCAATGTATTTAAATATGTATGTTGATGTTGGCATAAAGCAGAATTTCATTAACGAGAACTCTTCTATCTTATGGTACAGGAGACTGGGACATATCTTCATAGAGCAAATTAAGAGATTAGTAAATGATGAAGTTTTAAAATCTCTTGATTTTTCTAAATTTGGTACTTGTGTGGATTGCATTAAGGGAAAGCAAACTAACAAGTCTACTAAACATGCCAAGAGGAGTTCTAGAGCTTTGGAAATCATACACACTGATATCTGTGGAATTTTTACTACTCCTTGCCTAAATGGTTAGTAATACTTTATCTCATTTATTGATGACCATACCATATATATGTATCTTTATCTCCTTTTTATCAAAGCAGAGGCACTAGATGCCTTTAAGAGCTACAAGGCAGAGGTAGAGAAGCAAAAAGATAAGAAAAAAAATAAAATTATAAGATCAGATAAATGCGGTGAATTGTAGGTACACAGAAAAGGAGCAAATGCAAGGTCCATTTGCAAAATTCCTCAATGAAGAAGACATCATTGCCCAATATACAATGTCTGGTACACCACAACAAAAAGTGTACCTAAAAGAAGGAATCACACGCTTAGTGACATTGTGAGGAGCATGATTAGTAATTCTAATCTTCCTATATCTCTTTAGAGTGAATCCTTAAAAACTGCAGTGTATATTTTAAATAGGGTTCTATCTAAAAGTATTCTCAAAATACCATTTGAACTATGGTATAAATGGAAACCTAGTTTAAATCACTTTAAGGAAGCGTTTGGCAACCAAGGCATTTTTGTCGTTTCTGTTTTTTTCAACAAAAACAAAGAAACGCGTTTGGCAACCGGGGTATTTTTTTTACTTATCCCTTTATAAAATCTAAAAATTAAATACTTTTCTCAAAAACACCAAAAAGGTGTTTTGAGATTCAGTTGCCGGCCCGCCGCCACCCCACCGCGCTGCGGCCATCGACCGCCCGCGACCCGCCGCCCTGCTTGCCCGCCGCCACCCCCCCCGCCACCGACTGCCGCTCGTTCGCGTCGCCGCCGCACCCGCTCATCGGCCGGCGCCGGCCACCCGCTGCCCTGCCAGTTTAGCACGCCGCCGATCCCGGACCCGTCGTCTACCCGCCATCAAGCCGGCGTCCGCACCCACAGCTGCCGCCACCATCGCCACCACCGCTCGGTCGCTAGTCGCCGGCCACTTAGGCCGGGCCCGTCGCACGCGCCCCGTCAGCTGCAGCCACCCGCCGTAGTCCACCGTCGCACTCTGCTCGCTCCGCATCGTCGCCCGTCGGCCCGCTCGTCGCCTGTCGGCCCGTCGTCGCCGTCCGCCGGCCACTCGGTCGCTTGTCTTCACGGCCGGCCCCGTCGCGCTCGCCGCTTGGTCGGCGAGGCATCGTCGCTACCTGCCAGTACTCGATGGTCCATCGTTTCACCCGCGCCCGTTCTGTCTGACGCCGGCCACCTGACCACCGTCGCGCCGCCCCGGCCCGCTACGCTATATAAATGGTCAAACTAGTTTGACCAAAATGGTGTTTTTAAAACACATTTGAAAAAGAAACACCATGGCATGATATTTTTTACAAAAAAAATAATAAAAACACATTGATTACCAAACACACCTATAAGGCATTGTTTTTGAAGTGAGGATTTATAATCCACATATAAAGAAACTCGATCCGATACCAATAATGGTTATTTCATTGGCTATCCAATTTACTCCAAGCGATATCGGTTTTACTTATCCTTCACACTCAATAAGAGTAGTTGAGGCTAGGAATGAGAAATTTCTTGAGGATTCTAAATTTAGTGAGAGTGCATTTCCTCGTAGGATAGAATTTGAGGAAGCATGTGAGGAAATCGAGTTGCATAAAGATAGAGATTTGGTTATTCTTTAAGAAAATCAAACAAATGACCTTGACAAGCAATTGGTCCAACAGCAATCAGCCCACGAAATTAAAGTTCATAATGAACCTCCTATTGATGTAAATCAAGAGGTAGGATTAAGAAGGTCCTCAAGTGAAAGAAGATCAGCTATTTCTAGTGATTATGTTGTATATTTTTAGGAGTCTAATTTTGATATTAGACCTGTAACGCCCCTAATTTTCATATTGGCTGCAGTGCAAGGTGAACCCCAGAGATGTTAGGACCTACTATGCACCCTCTGTGCATAAGCAAGCTTAACATGCCACTATTGCTATTACTCTAGTAGATGTCAAACAACAATTAGGAGACACACAAAGGCTAACCAAACTGTCTTAATATCATGGTAAAACTCAAAAGTGGGGGTATACAGCAAGTATATAATGATTTATAATATTCTCAAGCTAAAATTTAGGTACAACACAGTTCGGAACTAAAAAGTGAACATATATCATATATGTGAGAAGTTCTAAATGAGAACATATCTCTAACAGACTCTATACAGATATCCAAGTATCATTAATGTTTAACACTGTATCAAAATATATATATCCATAGGAGGCTATCTGCCTCCAAAAAGGTACAACTTGCATGCGTACGGCTTGGCTCCGGCTATAAAAGTAAAGACAACAAAAACTACAATATGGAGTACTATCTAGCAAAAGCGAGGTCTGTTGCTACAAGCTAGCATGTGCCTGTTTGCGCTCCTGAAGAGTAATGACCGTAAAATTTTCAATACTGGTTTAAATAAAATTTTCTAGTATTTAAACATTAAATTTTATTTTCTAAAAGAGTATTTATATTTTTTCGATTTTCTAGAATATTCTATGATTTCAAAATCTAATTTTATATTTATTTTAATGGTTTTGATAATTATAAATTTAGTTGATACGGTGAAAACTTTTGAAACTAATATTTTGTTATTTATTATTGTTATTATTATTATTTGTATTATTAATTATCTTGTATTAATATTTCTAGCTTGCATCCTTTATCCCCTACCGTTATTTGTAGCTGTCAGGTGATCAACACGACGGTCAATTTGTTATCTGGCTTTTTCCATGTGTTTTCCTCTCCAATCAGTCTCTCTCTCATTATCTCTCACCTCAAACCCCTACCCCACCTCCCCTAATTTCCTCCCTAATTCCCGCACTCCTCTCCCTCGTGTCCCGCTCCTTATAGTCTCTCTCTCTCTTTTCTCTCTCTGTCACTGTCACTCTCTCTCCCCCTCTATTATTTCTCCTCTCATCTCTCTCTCACTGTCACTCTCATTTTTCTCTCTCATTCTCTCTCTTTCTTCCTCTCTTCTCTCTCACCTTTTCCGCCCGACCTCCCCTACACCTCCGTGATCACCCTAAGCCATCACCTCACCCACATCCGTCATCACCACCTCAGGCACCGCCGCTGCTCCCCTCAACCTAGCGAGCTCCTCGCGCCAAGCTCCTTGCCCTTAGCCTCCTCCGCCTCTCCCGCACAGCTTAGCCCCAGACCGCCTCTCCTCCTCTTCACCTTGCCTAGATCCAAGCTGACCACCGGCCAGTTCTTCCTTCCCGCTGCCTCCAACACCACCAGCCCTCTCCTCCTCCCTACACTACCTACCCGTGCCGCTCTTCCGGCTCCACCACTCAACACAATGGTAACGGCCCCTCGCCCGCTACCTGACCGCGCTCTCCCTTTCGCCTCTACCCGTGGCTCCGCTGATGCGTCCGACTTGCGTTGTCTCCGATCCCACGCTGAACAGTCGATGCTCCGCCAGCCGCCTCTCCTTTTCCGCCGACGCTGCCTGGCCACCCACGCCACCTCCTATCATCGGACAGCCTCTGGACCACTACGCCAACTCTTGAACTCCGCCCGAGAATCCCCGCTACCTTTCTCCCCGCTTGAATTCCATCGTCACTGCAACCACACTCAAGAGCAGTCCTGCTCAGTGCCGTCGTCATCGTCGATCGTCGCTGTCCCTCCCGCTGTCGAACTCTAACATCCCTTCAACCGTCGCTGTCGCCTCGTCCGTGGACTCGTAGCCTCGCACAGAGACGTTGATTCGTTCGACAAAAACCCCGAGGCAAGATCACTCTTGCTCATTGACTTATCATTTCAATATTTATATCTGTTATTAATTGAATTACATAGATTAGTTTGTGATATAATTATCTGCGTGGGATTGTTTGATGAATAATATTAGATAAATCATAATAATATAATAATTAGCATTTTTATAATAATTATGATAAATTAAAAGAATTTATTTTAGCAACAGAATTATTTTTGGATAATTATATTAGTTAAAAAGAATTTATTTGAGAACAGAATTATTTTAGAAAAATTATAATAATTTAAAAGGAATTATCTTGAAAAAGAATCATTTTAAAATAATTATAAATAAATTAAAGGAATTTATTTTGAAAAAGGGATTATTTTGAAAGAACTCATTTTGCAAAAGGATTATTTTAAGTAAATAACTTTATTATTTTAGAAGATTATTTTAGAACAATTTTATGATTCAAATTCTTAGACTTGATTACTGATATGCTATGATATTGTTACACATGATTAGTTGCATTGATTGTTCTTTGTTGTGATTGAGAATCGTTAGGAGTTTATGACTATAATGACCTATGAGACATGAATAAGACCTAGAGGCTTGTGTGTTGTTGAATTAGAAAATACAAAAGAGTTGGGATGGGAAAGTCATGGTTCATGTAATAGGATAAGGTTGTTGATGTATCTTCCAGACTCGTACCAGTGAACCGTTTCGCACTGGGGTTGGTTTGTTGGGCCAAGTGAATCGTTTCACATTTGGTCAGTGAAATCGTTTCGTCACTCGAGTTTTGCTTGAGTTCGGACTAGGCCAAAATCGGATTGCGTGTAGTCCTCTCACCGAACCGTTTTGCATGTTTGGGTGCACGTAGGGGATTTGTGAATAGTCAATATCCGATGATATGAGCGTTGACTCTGTGTGAGATGTAGACCAGTTATAGAATGGCTAGTTACATGACCTTATTACTTAAGGTGATTATGGATTCTTGTGAGATGTAGGCTAGTTATATTTCTTTTCAAACATAGATCGGGGTTAATATTTAATTATCTACAATTTGATACATGTGGGATATACATGAGGGTTTCATTGTTTGGATTATTTCGCTCGACGTACTACGTCTCTTGTTGTAGATTTTTAAGTATTAATTCCATCTAGTTGTATGATCTTGTTATTTGGATGTTTATTCTGATCGCTAGCTGCATGATCGACTTATTACTTGGTTGATTTTCTTGGATTCTTTGATTATTATATACTATTGGTGGATTTCATCTAGTTTTAGTATCCAGCTGCATGCTTCTATTTATTATTACTGTTTTTGCCTTGATCATTCGATCGTTCCTATTTTTCCCTTGTTGGATCTTACCGTGTGCTATGCTCGTTGATGTACACCTATTTTCTCTAGTGTATGTCAGACTTAGAGGAATGACAGGTCTAGGTTGGAGACAAGCTAGAGCTAGAGTATTCTCAGCAGGAGTGCCTAGTGGACGGAGCAGAAGAAGAAACCGAGGCTTAGTTATTCCTTTTAGTTTATTTTTGTAGCACTTTTATTTCCTTTTGATCAGTGTATTTTTTATATCTCTCCAGTATTCAGTTTGATAGTTTTATAATAAGAGCATGTTTGACCCGAATATTATATCTTGTATGATATTCACTTGTGATATGGATTACTTTGTTCTGAGTTTGTCTATTATATTCTTGCTAACTGTGATCAGAGACCTGTGACTTCTCATTATATTTATTTCTTGACACTTAGCATATTAGGTTGAGGTGAAATGTTTATTTTTATTTATTTTCCTTAATCTAATACGTCGCGGGCTTGTTCACGTTCTGATTCTTGGGTATTTTGGGAAGCGAGGCGTGACAAAGAACTACCTGAAGTAGATATAAAACAATGACGTTACACGTCGGCAAGAACATCTCAAGCAAAACTCTTAAAAGCGAGAAAAAGCTCATAAATCTCGAAGAAAACAACAATCATATGAAAGCATGTAAAAACTCATCATGTAACAATATCGCGTATCACAACTAAAGAAAAGCAACTTCCTAGAGAGCGAGCACTAACGTGAAACCTATCCTATAATGGTATAAGTTAAAGAGCATAGGCATTCGACGACCTATCTCATGTACATGATTGAGTGGTTCACAACCAAATACAAATTTTCGTTGAAGTGACTCGTTGACCAACTCACATTTCTGCTAGGTGGCTCATAGGCCTAACCCAGGCAATAATCTCCTAAGTGACGCATACTCCTAACTCAGGAAACAGTCTGCTGAGTGGCTCGTAGGCCCGTCTCAGGCAACAATCTACTGAGTGGCTCATATGCTTAACTCAAGCAACATGCTTGTGTTATCATAAACAAGCTCATATCGTTGATATCAACATATATTAAACTTATAATGCTAATAATGCAATAGATGATCATCACCCCATCGTGATCATCCAATTCCTAATGATACGTGCTCCTACGTATCGCGCGAATATCGAAATTAAGCTACGAGAGCTCTATGGCTAAACACGTGCACCACGTATGAATCTCGTACGACGTACTTCCATCCATATATATATATCGTGGAAGTCGTGCGTCGATTACTAAGGGATGAAACCCAAAACCTTCGCGTAACCCTCTTTCGAATGAGGTATCAGCTGACTGATTTTAGATATCACAACACGAGCATAATTTACATCATGGAAATATATCAATTAGGCAATAGGAAATGCTTGAACCCATATTCATGTCCATTAGGGTTTTAGTGATCATTAACGCACTAATCATGTTTAATTAGCATAATTACTCAATCACACAAAGGGGATTACCATATTTTAATTAGGGTTTAGCAATTATCCTAAGTGTTGGGGCTTGGTCATGTCAAGCATGCAACCGATATGTGAGAGCACATCAACCACATCCCTAATAACATGATTAACAACTTAATTAGCTTAATTAATCTATTAGTCTATCTTGATTGCATAAAAATCCCACCTTTATAGTTCAATTAGTCAAAATATAAGTATTTGATCATGAATCCAACTCAAGAACACAACCAAACACAACATATTAAAAGAGGGTGAGAATTGGAGGAGATAAACTTGCATTGAGAGGGATTCGATCTCCGAAAATCAAGAATTAGCGGATCGGCCTTCACAAGAGGTTTAGATCCGCTCGACGCCAATCTTTTTTGTTCATGAAGTTTTCTCAAATTCCTCCGAAAAAATTTCAACCCACCATGGCCATGGGTTCACGAGAGCTTGAGAGGAGGAAGAAGACGGTTAGAGAGGAGAGAGAATGGTCATGACAAAATGATCATCTCTCTCTTACACTCTCATCCTCTTAAAAGGAAATTAATGGTCTAGATCTAATCTCCATCACCCAAACTCTCATCCAAAGGCTCATGGCAAAAGTTGACCAAGTCAACTCTCCATAATAGATGTCAACTTAAGTCAAAGCAGATAAACACAGTTCCTAAGTCATGTGGAGCATATGGAATTGATTTAACTCATCATGTGTTTATTTTCTCTCTAATTATTTTTAGACATGTTCTATATATTCTTGGTGAATAATGTTTGATTTTACTGTGCACAAATAAAGTATTCCCATTTTGAATTATATCCATTGGGATAGTTGAAGTAGGATCCGAGTGACTTGTAGGACGTCATTCATAAAGTTTGCTCATAAAGTTGCTCACTTAGTGAATTTTATGCGTCGTGATACATTATGCATCGTAATACATGGAAGGAAGAGCTCGTTATTACTAAGTGCTTGCCCGCTATGATTCATGCATTAGATTCTTTATTTGAGTGGGAGCAATCTACTACTAAATATGATATGAATTTTAATTATGACCATACTTTTATATTAATATGAGATATTTGTATTATGTGAACAAAGTAGGAGAATGTTGTATCCAGATTAAGTGTTGCCCACATGATAATAATTATCTTGATTTGTTAAGATATTTGAATTCTTATCGTATAAAGAGTTATAGTTGATTGAGATAAGATCACATCTAGATAGTTTTCCTAATGGATGGGAATAATTTTTTAAGAAGTCTTATCTTTTAAAAATTCCACTTATAACTGAAGGGTCCTAGCCTAGCCTATAAATACAGACATCAGATTTAGGCTATTTCGGTAAGGCGTAGGCTAGAAACTCTTTCTGTGTCTTTTATATTATTTATTTCTACTGGTGATCTAATTTTATTCTTTGTTCTGTTGTATGAGCTCAGATTATTTATTGTTTTTTTATCTAAGTATCTGAGTTGTAGATCTTTCTAGACAACAATGGCTGGAGGTATTTTATATTTAATTTAATTTCACTACGTGATCTGTAATTATTACTTCAAGCAATTCTTACAATGATGTGATACATTTTAGGGGTTGTTTGGTTCGTTTCCTAGATATAGAGAAATGCATTTTCATGTACAAAAACACAAGTTTTGAGTTTTTTAAATATTTCTAAGAAATAGATTATTTCGCTTTGGTTCGCACAAAAAAATGGTGGGAAACCAATGTATTTATTTTTCTTGTGTTTAGTTCGCATGTAAAAAAGAAAAAACTTTTGTTGATATGATATTTCCTACTTTTCTTGTGTTTGATTGGTTTTGAAGTTTGTAGTGAAAAGTTTTTATGGTCACCATGGTAAGATTACCCCCACTATATACAAATTTATTCGTGCTCGTTATATGATGTAATCTTAATCATATAAAAGTTCGAATATAACATGAAGAAATAATAATATCCTAAATGAATTATAAATTCCTGTTTGTATTAATGAAATCATACGAAACCTGAAATAATATGAATCAATTGCTATGAATTAAGTACTTGATTTGACTTGAAATATACATGTTTTAGATTGAAAAAATCACACGAAACCTGTACTAACCTGATTATTCATAAATTTATGTAGTTAAGTTGCACGAATTATCCAAAAAAACTGCTGAAACCTATAAAAACATATAAACAACCTGAATAGCCATAAATATGTATATAACATAGCAAATAGCCATAAATATGTATATAACATAGCAAATAGCCATAAAACTTGCAAGTGGTATCCTTAAAGGTATCTCTAGACCTTTATGCAATTTGAGGTTTGACATGATCTTCACCACTCGACCAGGTAGCACAACCATGGTGTGATGTGCTCGCCCCTCTCTCTTAGAGCACCCGACGCATAAAATAGATGATAACACAGAGATCAATAATATTATGAAAGAGAACTAGTATCATAAAGACGTCTAATTTGTTGGTAGTTTAGAAGCATGAATAGTAAGCATGAATTTTCAATTTTTTTCTCCATACCAAGTGGCTATATTGGAGCCTAAAGGCATTGTTTCAGATGAACAAAGTTTTTGAGCAAAGCATGACAGAACCAGAAAAAGAAATAAACATGAAACAATAATGCTAATTACCATATGATTGAAGTAAAATAAATAAACGTGAAACAAGAATTTTAATTAACATATGATTGAAGTAAAATGTATTATATAGAAAAAACTAACACTTACAAGACAACGGCCGTAGAGGACAAAGCCTACAGTTACTGCAGGGCATGGTAGACCAGCAATAAGATGATAGATAAAACCAACATCATGTCAAATAAATCAGCCATATGTATATGCGAATTATGGCTGTGAGCTCAGAACTTGTTCAATATCATCATTGTTAGCCATCCAGTGCAATATCAATAAATATTACAGGTTGCTAATCTCAGTAAATTGAAAAGCATCATAGCCTAATTTGAACACCCGTAAACAATATCAAAATAATCAAATCCAGCCGAACACAACCTGGCACATAACATAACAAGATTGTGCCTGAAAATCACATGCCCAGAACATAACAGAACAAACATGATTGTGAATGCATATATATAAGTGCCTGAACACAAACAACCCAGAATAAGTGCCTGCACACAAATCTCACGAACCAACCAACAACACCACCAGCCAACAACAACATCAAGTACCAACCAGGCAATAACACCACCAGCCAACAACAACATCAAGTACCAACCAGCCAACAACATCAAGAAACAAGCAGACTCACAACCAGCCAACAACACCAATAGACAACAACAACATCAAGTACCCACCAGGCAACAACACCACCAGCTAACAACAACTTCAAGTACCAAGCAACAACACCACCAGCCAACAACAATATTTAAAGGCAATATGTGCCAAAACCGAGCACAAAATATACAGAAACCTAGCATAGGAAAAGGATAATGCGACTTAGCACACAAAATCTTAAAACGATTCTTCAATGTGTTAAAAGCAGATTCAATATTAGACCTCAATGAAGAATGTCTTAGATTGAATAACTCCCTTCTATTCTTTGGTGTTTTACCCGAATGTTCTTTCAAATGATATCGAACACCTCAGTATGGAGAGATGAAACCTAGCATGGTTGGGTACCCAGCATCACACAGATAGTATTTTCTTATAATTTTATTAAGAAAATTGTTAAGTCAAGTTTGAATATTAAACTTATAAAATTTTAAGTTAAGTCTTTATTTAATTACCATCATAGGCTCTCAATCCATGTGGTTGTGGCTAGACAATGCACCCTGAAGAATCCTATAATCATTTACAGACCCCTCCCAACCTGCTAGAACATATGTGAACAACTTGTTTGGGGTGCAAGCTGCAAGCACATTCTATGTAACACATTTGCGGCCTCGAAATCGTGCAACAAGATTAACGGGAAGCATTGCATCAACATGAGTCCCATCTATCATTCCAATGCAATCCTATAATATGTGTATCACACATCTAAATTAAAATTTATTTACATTGATTATACATTTAAATGTGCTTAAAGTGTAGATATACCTTAAAATAAGGGTAGTATAGCGGGTTGTTAACGATCTCTTGGGGAATGTCATTGGGAGCTTGTCTCATGTACCGTCCACGCAGGTAAATAATTGATTGTAATACCTTGTTGAAATATCTACTAATTGTCTCCCATGATCTTATAAAATGAGATCTGACAATGTGATTTTTAGATTTATGACCCAGAATGTTAGGTGTCATGATAAGTTGTTCTTCCACCGTTATATTCCTTGAGTCTTTTAGCAGGCTATTGTTCTTCATTATACTCGCTAGTTTAACAAAAGCATCACTCTGCATTCTAATATAATTTATGCAACTACTAAAACTATTATAAATTCGCTCTAAGTACTCAATTCTAGCTCTCTCTTGTCTTTTTTTTTCTTTACTTGGACCACTACGAATTGATTTACGTCTAGCTTGCATTCTCCTTATGACAGTAATTATTATAATTAAAACAGATAGGGCAGCACCTTGTACCATATTAACGACACTTTGTTCATCAGAATAATCACCATCATTATCCATCTACAATGCAAAAAAATATTATCTAGTTAGAAACTAAGTCGAATTCTAACAAAATCAGAACGAAATACAAATTACAAAATACTAACATGGATTACTGCAATATTCAAGCAACAAATATTACAACGACATAACTAGCATTTAAAAATCTCAAATATATGAACTTTTAGCTCCTAAATTGAAAAAACTAATTAACAACACGCTACAGTAACATTTTCATACTATCTAATAATCATATAATTAAAAAACAAAAAATTTGATCTTTTTGTCTTCAGGTGAAAGGTCCGTGCACAAATTTGGTTTCTTAGCTATAAAATACACATTTTCATTCTAAGTTCCTCACTTCTGTCAATCTGGTATCTCATTTTTTCAAGATTTGTATAGACCATCAAGTTTCTTGATGAATATTCTACCCTGAAGCTTTAATAATTTCTTAAATGGTACCAGAGTAGTTAATTTTGGATGATGTGATTACTATACAAGAGATATAGTTGAAAACAGAGATTAAAGGATGAATGACAAAGGTAGCAGATCAAAAAAATTCATTAGTATGTGTTAATGTTTAGAGAAACTTTATAAGAAGTTAGAACTATCTGCATGTACAATAGTTATGTTTAGAGAAACATTATAATTTAGTCCAAAACTCATATTGGGAATTAGCATAAACTAATTTTAAAAACTAATTCTCAATTAACAAACGTTAAATTTGTAACCATTATTGGGACAAAACTTATTCTAAAATTACAAGTTTATAGGAAATTTCAGTCATAAATTTATCAAACCGACCCATTACTCATATTTTAAAAAAAAACATCAATCATAACTTCTTTCAAAGTAATGCTTCAACCACCAACAAGTAGTAAAATTACAATATTTATCAGTCACAATAGGTGAATTTCACAAATAAATAATTAAATAAGAACTACAAACATTTCACACAAAACCAACGTGGAAATAAACTAATTTTCAACCCCTCCAATTTTGTGTTTGAAAAAACCGACAACCATAAAGTAATTTTTCTCAAAATCCTAAATATTACTCTGGGTGAAAACAATGTTTTAACAGATCTCAAAATTGGTATAAACTAATTTTTCTCTAACATGTTCAGATCTGCTAAAATAATTTTCACAAAAAACCAACTTTTTTAAGAACAAGCATAAACTAATTTTTCTCAAAATCCTAAATTTTATTCCGGGTACAAAATTTTTTTACCAGATCTCAAATTTGGCGTAAACTACTTCTTCTCAAACATGTTCAGATCTGCTAAAATTTTTTTTGCTCTAAAGTCTTAAAAATTAAACTGAACACAAATCTCAGATCTGAATAGGGTTGACAATTATCAGATAGCTCTCCACCAATTTCTCAAAAATTAATCTAAATTAAACTAATAATCTGAAAAAAAAATTCAATTTTCACCTTGGTTTTGGAAGCAACAGCGTCGACAAAGATCAGATCTGATAAATTAGTGGCACAAGATCAAAACCCCCTCCCCCAATTTCTTCAATTACAGGTGCAAAGAAGAGAGCGGGAGTTTATGGCGGGAGGAGAGAGGTAACTATTAGCTCAAGAAAGAAATCAGCGACGAAGCCAGAAATCCGATGTGGCAAAGTTTTCGTCGATTTCACTCGGATGGGGAAGGAATCAGGGCCGAAGAAAAAAACCTAGGCGGCGGCGATTTTCCGCTTTGTTTCCCTCTTCAGCCCTAGCAAAACAAAGCTAGGAAAGAAATGGTGTGGAAATGAAAAATCTGAGGTGGAAGGGAAAAAACTGACGTGGAGGGGTTTAAAAAGTTTTCCACATGCCTTAAATGTGAACCAAACAACCCCTTAACCAAAAAAAAAATTACAAGAATTGTATTACGAAAGGTGTTAAATGTAAAATTGGAAAACTTTGGAATGTCATTTCGCCAAAGATAAACTTAAATGTCTTAAGAACAAGTGCAATTATAAGGTATTAAAATGCTATTAAAATTTTCTCTTCCTCTCTCACAGAAGCTCCTCAAATTACTCTTGATGCTATCATATGTGCATCTATCTTTCACAAGTATCCTACTTATCTCAAACTCTTTTTTACCCTCTTTCTTTCTCTTACTTTTCCCTGATAACTTCACTGTACAATATCAATCTACAGCTTTTTCTTCTTCAAATATTTAACTTTCTTGCGCTTGAAATCAAGCATATATTTTCTTTATGCTTATTATCTGTTTGTTAACCGAACACGGTTAGTTAATCGCCCGCACTATATATATATATATTCCTAACCGTTGCAAAAAACAAAGAACAAAATTTATTTATAAATTGAAACCCCACCTCCTCCTACCTATACTGTCAATGGTTGCGACAATGTGACATGTATCAGTCCCTCCTAGACTACGTAATTACTTGGAAACGGCTGCATCCATACTTTTCTACCTTCCATTGTACAAGTCATACCTAATTTATTTATTATTGAGATGGTTTATATTCAAATAATCATTTATTGGTATTTATTCCATTAAGTTCCGGATGAGAAAATAATTGTGGTGGTCGTTTATTGAGAATGCATATTTACCAATTCATAATATTTTTCTACATGCGCACAACAACACTAAACACACCCACTCTGTTTCACACTGGTAACAACTAATTCTCTGCTGGTTACAGAAGCCTTTGGTAATGCCTCAACCTGAAGAAAAAAGAGATTCGACTTTGTGATTCCTTCTATTTTTTTGAACTGATTAGACCAATTTAACACTCGTATTAAAAAACCAATTTAACACTCGCATTAAAAAACCAATTTAACTTAATTGAGCCTAAGCAAGTGTATATGAAGAGAAAACTCCCACAGGTGACCGGGATAGTCGAGAAGTTTCAATATGGCTCTCACGCTCCTGGATTCGATTCTGGTTGGGTTATCCAGAAGTGTAGATGAAGAGAACCTTAAGCAAATGAATGAAAAAGAACCTAATAATGTTGCTATTAATTTTCCAAACCAAGTGCGGTCAGTTTGGAAGTTATGGAGTTATGGATCTGGAATTAGCCAATTCAGCCAAGAAAAAAAAAATTGTATGGAGAGGAAGAACATTTACTAGGGTTGGGCTAGAGATTCCAAACCAAGCAAAACCTTTGTAAATAGGTCTTCACAAAATTTCCTATGCTTAATTTGACGTACGTTGAACAGCCGCAACCTGGCAAAAACAAGATTCAAACTCTGAACCCTCGCAAACTATCATACCAGAGCAGTGAGCTTGTTTCAATTCGACTATTCGAAGTTAGCCTCCACCCCTCTCTCTCTCTCTCTCTCTCCAGAGGTGACAATGAAGCTAAGGAATTTGACCGACTCACTCCCAAAATGTGTGTTTTGTTTTGCTGAACTTCACGGTGTATTAACATTTTATCAGTCCAAATAAGCCACACTCGCCTTTTTTCGGTCTAAAGGGCTTGTGCCACCTTCTACCTCATTCACACTTTACTCTCAAATGAATAGTATTTTTGGTTATGTTTCTGGTGAGAACTCAACAGACTGAAAAAAAAATTATAAGGGCTCCATGGGTTAAAATAATGGCTTTTTCTATAGTGTCCATGGACATTCTATAGAAGAGTAGAGAGATAGAGAGAGATGATTGAGAAGGGGGCCCATCTGATTTGCATTGGAATCCCCTCCCCAATCATCTCTCTCTATCTCTCTCCTTTCTTATAGAGTGCCCATGGGCACTCTATAGAAAAACCCTAAAATAATAAGTTAAGTCTTCTAAGACCATCTTCAACCCATCGCACCAAAATGGTGCAAATTTTGCACTAAAATGGTACAAAAGTCACATCAAACAGTAATTCATCTCCAACCCACTGCACCAATTTTTGCACCAAAAAAGAATATTCTCAGTATATTCATTTTTATCTACTTTTATATTATTTTTTTTATTCCCTATATTTTTAACTATTTCAACAATTAATTAAGATATTATTGGGGTAAAATATTATAAAATATTACAATAAAATATTATTTTATTAATTAATATTATTAGGGTAAAATTATAAAGTATTATTTTATTATTTTTATTATTGATATTACCAAAATATTATATTTAAGAACACAACAGAAAATAAAATACGGTAAAAAATAACTTGATGAACAGTAATAGAGCGATGAACAGTGTGACGCCAAATATGGCGTCACACTGTTCATTTGCACCAAAATGGCGCAGGAAATGGGGCATGGTTGGAGAAGGAATAGTGTCGTTGCACCAAAATGACGCGGGAAATGAGGCATGGTTGGAGATGCCCTAAGAAATGCGCGCAAATGCACAGGGGCCTGATCTGCCCTTTTGCGGTTCGAGCTATCAATGTACAAAACTTTGCTAGAATTAATCCTCAATCCTCAATAAATATCTCCACAAGATCCCCCCAACGCCCCCCCCCCCCCAAAAAAAAAAAGGGCTATAAACCTAGCCACCTTAATTTAGACCAAAAAAAACTCCAACTTGCACTAATGGACACGTTCCAGGAAGCATCATGCACATGTGAAGATGCTACATATCTTCACTATATTTCTATTCATTCAAAGAGAATCTAACAACTCATCTCAACTGCAACAAGTGCATTCAATTCATACCAAAGTTTCAAATATCTCCACTCTAGCTCTATAGAATAGTACATAACCGGTTGTCTTCAAACAAAATTTTACAGCAAGTGAACAAAAAAAAAAAAGAGTAAAAACAAGCACTATATAACAATATGCTACACATGTAATCAAAAAGAATATTGACAGCCCACATGGCCGCTTTAATTGTTCATTACTTGCTCATAGACTCAAAGAAGGAAGGGGAGAAGAAAGAAAAAAGAAACTCACTTTATTACCGCCTCCCTGAGGAGAGAAGAGGGAGAAAATCAGTTGTTCACTTGGCACTTGTTCTTGAGGGAAACTGGCTTTCCAAGCTTAGTCTGATCCATTTTCACCGAGCATTGAACATCAACAAAGAACTTGGGCTTCACTAGTTTCCCCAGAACATAAGCTCTAGATCTCACGGTGAAGGCCAGATTCAGGGGAATGGAGGGCACAGTAGCATTAGTCTTCTCCTTAACGCTGGTCAAGCTTGCTCCTCCCCCATACAAGGGCACTCTGTTGCCCATCACCACCACTTTCAGATTCCTCTGGCTCTTTCTCGACTGATAGAACTCATTAATCTTCAGAACCCAAACCCCCAAAAAACGAACAAAAAAAAATTAGAATCCGAATCAAATCAGGAGTAGCGAAAAAAAAAATGAGGAAACGGGTAGTCAAGCTCGCTTACGTTTCCGGTAGCGTTTCCGGTAGCCAGCGTGAGCTGGGTGTAGGTTAGATCGATGGGGGTTGACGTGACGTGAACTCCGAAGAAAGACCCAGTGTTCCTGAACCTGAGCCTGAGGGTCGAGTTCAGCGTCGCCATGTCGGTGGGCACCAGAGACGCGTCGGTCCCGGCTTGTATATTGAAATTCTCAAACGTAATGCTCTGTGCGGCAGCCGAAAAGAAAAAGAAAACGCGACGAAAATGTTTAGATATTTCTCTCCGCGCGCGAGGGCTTTCGAGATAATTTCGTCAAACGCCTTACCTGCACGACGACCTCGGGCTTCTGCCCGCGGGCTGCTCCCCAGAGGATGAATGGTGAAAGAAGCTGAAGAGCGAGCGACGAAAGCGAGCGACGAAGATGGGGAAGTAGCAGCGACGGGGGATCCCTCTCGTCCTCGTCCTCGCGAGAGGCCCTCCTCTCGATCACGTCGATCTCCTTCCAGCTCTGCCTGCCCCCTTCGCTGCGCCCCTGCGAAGCCGCGGCCTTGAGGGGAGCCGGAGAAGCGGGAGGAGATGGACTCGCGTTGGGGAGCTGTGCGGCCCGACGGAGGCAGTTGGATGGGGAGGGGAGCCCATGGGGCCTGAGGACCGCGGGTGGAGTGGAAAAAACGACCCCGGGGGGGCCGTCGTTTTCTCGCCATCGTTGGGAGTCGCCGGGCGGACCGCCCGGGACTGGACGTTAGTAGACGGGGCGCCTCCGGCGAGCGCGGCCGGCGAGGAGGCCCGGCGCCGAGCCTTGTTACCTCGAGTCGGTCTTCGCGTGGTGCATTTTCTTTTCTTTTTTTCCCCCACTTCCTTTTTTCCTCGGTAGAGGGATCGGGGGGTGGCGATCTGAGGGCTCCTTCTTCTTCTTCTTCCTCTATTCCTCTCTTTTTTAGGTTGGTTATTAATCTTCTGATGGGTTGTTTCCGTGAGACTTGACTAATAAGAAGGTTCCTGGAGTGGTGGCGTGAGCGTCAGTGCGGAAAAGGTTTGTTTCGGGTTAATGTAGGATTTTTTTTCTTAATATATATATATATATATACACACCTTCTACATTTTCCGTATTTGCATTTATACCCACATATTTGTAGTTTGTAAATCTCACGTTGGTATCGTCTTTTAGTTAATTTAACTCTCGGATTGGTATTTTCTTTTGCAAAAACCAGTCTCTGGGCTTTAAAGTAAGAGTCCTCATATGATCAAGTCAGTTGGCTTTTTTGGTTGTCTGCTTTAGCTTATTGACTCAACTTCTCATGTGAAAAGAATTCATCCGCGGTCTATGCTTTTTTTTCAATCCCTAAAATGCCATTTATCTTCCTCCTCCCCTCTTTCTTCAACCTGTATTCTTTCTCTCTTTCTCCAATCCACCTCCTCCCTTCTCTTCTATCTTTACCGTCCTCCGATCCCTTCTCCTCCATCCTACCTCTGCCCTCCTCTCATCTCTTCCCCTCCTTCTCCCTCCTTCATCCAACTTCATTCTCGATCATCCATTCTCTTTTCTCCATCTCAACCCCGTTCTTGTTACTCTTCCTTTGCGTCACCTTTTTTTTTTCTTTTTCTCTCATTCTAATACCATTAAATTGCAAAATAGAGAGGATAAAAACATTAAAATTTTTTCACGACGCCATTGTCAGCAGATAACATTGAAGGTTGACGACAACACAGTACTCCCACCTCTTTGAGCCCGCTCTCTATTCCTTTCCTCCCCCTATAGATTCTAACGTGCACATCAAACACTGCTCACATCTAACCGTCTCTACATCTCTCTATTTCACTGACAAAATAATATTCTCCTGCAAAATTTATCCCCCCATGTGAAAGTTGGGATTAACATTTTTATAGCGAGGTGTTTCTGATAAAATCTTAATGTCAAAGGGATTTCTAATAACCCCTAAACATAAGGGGGTTTCTAGTATTTTGAAAGTCATGGGGCAATGTGATAATCGTCCAAAGTTAAGGGATGTTTTTTCAAAAGTTTAGCCAAAAAATATCTCAAGGTATCTCTATTCAGAAAATGAATAACTAAAATAAACACTGACCGACACCTAGGAGTAATTACTATTTGTGGCGCTCAGTCCAGATAATTTCTCATTACATACGGGAGGTATGTGCGAAGAGTAGTTTTTATGTTCACTCCTCTTCACTGAATGCACGCTTTAGGCCTGCCTCTCCAAGCTCTCTTTAAACGGAGAGGAGGGTAGCTTTATCAGAACCATGTGAGTCTGAGATCCGAGACCGTTCCGCGTCGAGAAACCCAATTCTTAATTGGCGTATTGTTTCTCATTTATTGTTGTAATTAGTAGATAAAAAAAAAAACTTTTAGACTGACGAACAAAATGAATGGGCATCCAGCGGCACGTGAAGTCATTCGGTGACAGTTCACACATTTGCCAGCTGTTTCCTCTCCCTCCACCGACGTCCGCGCGCGACGACAGCTGTTTTTAACCTTTCAAAAAGACCAGCGACCGCGACCATCTGAGTTTCACCACCCAATGGCTACTCAACGATGATCGTGATTTAGAGGGCCATCCTCAGGAATTAAGCCCCTAGTCTGAAATTAAAAGCCATCCTCAGGAATTGATTACATATTATTGAGATGTCATTCTCACCCTTTTCCTGTCTCGAAGTCACATGAACTTGTTGAAGATTCAAGGGTTTGGTTCCAATGGGCCGTACAGCTTTTAAATCTCTTAGTGTCTTTGTCAACCCTTACGAAGCTCGGTTTTACACCAAGTCCTGTCTAGTTTTGCTCTAAATTGGCTCTTTTTACAAACCAAGTTCTCTTTGGAGAGCAAAACAGTGAGTCTGGAGGGCATTTTTTGGCCTAGAAAAAACCGGGCCAATCTTAGCCCACTTTTAGCAAATCCAATCAAATAAAAAACTTTTAATTCAAATAAAAAGGGCCAACTGCGAATACACCCTTATTTTATTACAATTGTGGATAGGTCCCTTACAGCGCTACTGTTGCAGACAGACCCCCCCGAGTGAATTAAATTTATTGATTGTTTTATCCTCATAGAAACATGACATTGATTTTACTACAAAAAAGGATCTTCTAAGGATAAAAGAGTCAAAAATTATTCACTCAGAGGCATGTTCCGCAATTGAGCGAAAGCATAGGGGTTTTACTCATAGCAATGGAACTGCAGTGGGCCTATTCAGTGTATCTAACATTAGTGAAACTTTGTACTATTTGTAAGTTGATTGAGGATAATTTTTGTGAAATAACATGCATTTCTTTTAGTATGATTTATTCCTTTGGTGCAGAGAATTTCTTCATACATGTTGTGGAACTGGAAGCTTGTTATCAATGTCATTTCGGACCGGACTTGGTACAACTCATGGGGGCGTAATTTTGCGTGTTGCACTATATCTTATAAATAAATCAGACGATAATATATAGTGCAGCTTTTGTGGACAAAAAGAGGGGGGAAACCTCTGCCTCAGTGTTGAAAAGGAACGTATGATCATCTCATAATCATCTCTTAATCACTTAAAAGCTTTGGCTACCAGTATTGCATCCAACGTATTAGAAAAAATAATAACAAAAGAAAAGTTCAGGCTTATCAGCGGAAGGCAAAGATAAAGTTTGTACCGATCCCTAGATTGTGGCCTACACGCCTTCAAAGCTGTAACGCACGCGAAGATTAAGGTCCTTGCTTGCGTACAACCCAAGGTTACAACTTCCAGAAAGCACAAGAATTTGGAACTTTTCGACTACCGAAAAGCACCGTAGAGATCACTTCTTTTTAATCATATCCGCTAGTTTGGGTAAGTTTATGATTAGTCTCTGAGTTTAAATTAAGGCTAAATTGCAAAAAAAAAAAAAATACTATAAAGTTTCTCATTTTAACAATTAAATACCACAAGTTATATTTTGATGTAATATAATACCATAAAGTTTTTTAAATTTGTACGTTACTACCATCAATCATGCAAACGTGAGAATTTTGATTCAAATATTTCTCTATGATACTTACATGCTGATTTTAGAACTTTTTAACTAATAATATTTATTAAATTTGCTATTAAATCAATCAAATTTCTTTTTTAAACTTATCTTAATTATACGTTAAAATAGAGTTGAAGTATTTCTAATGGAAATTTTAACAAATATTAATGATTAGAATGCTTTAAATTAGTATGTAAGTAACATAGATGTTGATGTCAGGAGTTACGTTGTAGGATTTAGGGCTGCTTTTGAAGAGCTTAGGGTCAGTTAATCTCATTTGATGGCTGATCCCCCGATAGAAAGAGAGTCCTGCACATATGCAATATGTTAGAGGATCAGAGTTAGATTCTTCGGTGATTCCTCTGACAACCAAGTTAGTTATGATCTAAAGGGGAGAAAAGAACTGATATAGTTATCTTAATATGCAGAAATTACGTGCCTTTGGGCAATAAATGATGTGCCTATTTATACTGAATTGACAATGGCATTTACATAATTTTGATCAAGTTCATGCAGTTGGCTTAGTCAGCTAATACCTTTACAGGTGTCGACATCAGGAGATCCGAGTCACCCTTGTGATGAGTGGGATAATGATAAAGGATTCAAGGTGCTGACGCAATCTGATTAGTCATTGAGATTTAGGCTGTGGTGCAATGATAACTTCGTGCATTTAATGTTATGGTGACTAGCTGTCATTAAGAGTCTAAGAAAGACCGTCTTTTATCTCGACTTGGCTTTCAAAAGGGGGCAAGTGAAGACGTCTTTAGACTCAGCTTGCTAAATGATGACGCCTCTCAGGTCAGCCATCTGGGCGTGGAGGCCTTTTGAATTGGCCTTCATGAGATGCGGGTTGGGTCAATGTCTGGTTAATCAAAACACGCATCACTTGCTAGAGTGAGATTTATACTTGGTGAATTCTACTACACAACATTGGCCCCCTTCAATCGAACTCAGATCGTCGGGTCCGAGTGAAATCAAACTGTCATCTGTTAGAATTTTCGAGGCACATTCATGAGGGTTCATTGATGAGTCGATGTCTAATAACATTCTGACATCAAAGGAGATTGTGGATTGGTTGAAGAGGGGATGTTGCTTCAGTTTTTGAGCGGTCGCTTTGAATTTTGAGAGTCCTTTTAGTTGTCCTTCAATGCCAAGCAACGAATAGGTGTACCGAATACTATGCCCCAATCAAGTTGGCGGCCAGAAACTAGTAGGGACAATAACTCAGCCGACTTGTTGAGTCGACATTCCCTCATGTCAACACAAAAGGTGGTACTTTTCGCCCCTTTTTGTCGAAGATGACTCACCACGAGCCCATTTGACCATTTGCTGGACACCTCGCGAGGACGACTTGAAGAGCGTTACTTCTCGGCAAAGTTAAAGGATAACCTCTACCTTGAGCCTCTCCCACTGGCAATGTGTCTGCATCGCATTTAATGCATGACAAGCACATCATGCCTCTAGCCCCGATAGCCTTCATGACTTATCGGACTACGCAGGCACCGCCATGCCACCAAGCACTTACTATTTAATGCCGAGCTGATCGCTGATCCAGTCGCCAGCTGACACATGTAAAGTAGGTGTTGACTCAGCCGCCAGCCCACACTTTGCCACCACCATCTTGTGCTTGACCGAAGTGACCAATCTACCCTTATACCCTTAGTACAAATGAAGGTACTATTCTATCTTTGAGGGAGGATTGAATTTGATCTAAAACAGGATCTTGATTTGAATCTTAATCTGATCTTTAAGAAGACATACTGTACACACAAGAACACTCACAGTTCTTTATTTTTCCCCACTCAAGTTCACCAGCTAACCTGATCGTCGGAGGAACCACGGGGGAACCAAGCCCCGTCCTCTCACGAGTTTCTACTTGTGCAAGCTTCAGTCACTCAACTCAAGAACCAAACATAAAGTCGGGGAAGAAAGTGGCCCCTCATCAATACTCAACAACCCCATCCAACCACGGATACAACTGACTGTGTGAACACTAGTACATCAATAGTTTAATGTCCACCGTGGGGCATCTTTCTTTTTTAAGAAAACATGTCGGGTTCTGAGCACGGATTTGATCAGCTCCACCCTGTAGGACCACATCAGAGCTATGTTACTCCAGTCCAGCTTAAGGAAACAACTCAGAAGCTTTCTCAGTCTCTCCAGGAGCAATTCGCTACCTTTACTAGCGAACTTCTCAACCAACTTCCGCAGCCGCAGCAAGCTCGGGGGGGGGGTGATTAGGGTCTTATGCTAATCTAATCCGATTATATGCCAATTAAAACTTATTAATAAGTTATCCTAGCAAATATGAAATACCACAAGATATATAAGCTAGGATAAGCAATGCAAACAAAGAGATATATCCTATATGATGAATATGTATATCCAAGGATATATAAACTAACACAAGATGATATATCCTATCAAAGAGATATACAATGTGATATATGTAAGGATATGCAAACACAAGGGTAAACAATCTAAACTAGATAGTGGGCAATATAATCAACAAGCAATATACAAAGGCGATATAAGATATGAACATAAAAGTAAGTGTGTCAATGCAATCACAAACAGCCAATATGATTACGGAGTTCGGTCCCCACGACCTACATCTCCGCTCCTCACCTCGAGGAGATCTCCACTATCACAACCGGGTTTTCTACGTTCACCCGAACAACGTTTACACCTCACAATACAATCACTATGTAATCACACCTCACACACTAAGTGTTGGTCCTAGCCCGTGTCCTCCTCCTCAAGTGCTCGGTTACAACCTCTCCCTAGGCACGTCAACCGACGCCACTCCTCTTGGATTCGACCCCGTCTCTCACCACACACTTCTCTCGGTGTACAAGTGTATTACAAGTGAATCCTCACAATTAAGCACAATATAAATCAATTGATTGTTCTTTAAACAAGGTGAGAACTCAATTAAGCTCACTCTCAATGTCACAAACCCACAACCCTAAATTATACTATGAATGTAAATACAATAAGCTCAATAGGTTGTGTGTGAACAAAGAGATAAAACAATATAAACTCAATATGAAATCTAGCTTATGAAATTAAGAACAAACTTATAAAATGCTAGAATTGAGTTTAAGGAAACTTTTCTATAGATGACAAGAGAGAGGGAGAAGAATGAATGCTCAAACACCAAGGATGATCTCCACTTGCTCTTGTGAAATTTGCTCCACAAACCAAACTCTTGTAAATGCTTAAAAGTTTTTTTAAACAAACACCAAAAACAAACTTAAACCCTTGATTAAAACTTTTTTAAACTTGTTTTAAAACTCTCTT
>NC_033802.1:26543114-26566369 GCF_001876935.1 Asparagus officinalis
AAAAAAAATTGTTTTCATAACAAAAAGATTTTAAAACATAATTTTCAAAACCAAGAAACAGAAAGATAAAAATATGAGAAATTCTTGGTTTAAAAATCATTTTGGCACCCAAGAATTCTTGGTGCCGGATTGGTTAGGGACATGACCCCTATCATTCAAGCTCAAAGCCCTAGGGTTATGAGCCCTCTTGGGCATATGTGGTGCACGAACACGGTCATAACAAAAATTACTCAAATGACCCTTCCGATTGCAATAAGTACAATGGAAAGGAAGCATTTGCTTATGTTGACCAAACGGTTGTGCACGGGAAACATTAGAAACATTTGCAAACATGGATGGTCTTTTAAAATTGTTTTGCAAATGTGAAACTTTCTTTAAATCAAAACAAAATTTGGCCAAATGACCAAATCTACCACAATGATCACATCTATACACATGAGCATGCTTGTGATGAACTTTATGAGTGTGTGCATGTACATGTGTGTGTGATGAAGAAGCCTTATGAGATGCACAAGAAGCATTGATATTACTATTTTTAGATTTTTGTGCATCATAGCAAAATTTA
Source organism: Asparagus officinalis (assembly GCF_001876935.1). Taxonomy (NCBI): domain Eukaryota; kingdom Viridiplantae; phylum Streptophyta; class Magnoliopsida; order Asparagales; family Asparagaceae; genus Asparagus; species Asparagus officinalis. The sequence goes on from NC_033802.1 coordinate 26,543,680, forward strand.
GATAAATGGCCTTTACGACCACAAATAGAGCACTTATAAATTTTGCTATACATGTGTGCATGATGTGTGATATGTTTAGGTGTAGTAGCATGAGACTTAGCACACATGTTCATAAGCTTATCATGGTTTACCATACATGTTTTTAAGGTTGAATCTAAACAAGATATGCGATGTTTAACTTGACTCAACTCAACATTTTGCATACATGTATAGGAAATAGAAGTAGATGAAACATTATCATTTCTAAAAGAATTAAACTCATTTCTAATAGTTTCTACTTCTATCATGGCATCATTATTAGCATGAGTTAAGCTAGATATAGATGAAGTCAATTTTTCATTTTCCAATTTTAACATATCATTAATTTCTTTAAGAACAACTTTTTCTTGAGAAATAATATCAAAATTGGAAACTAGCTTCTCATGATCGGATTTTAAACTAACATGCTTGCTTTTAAGATCAATAAAATTATTTTGTAATTTTGAGTAGGCATGCGATAATTTCTCATATGCACTAGCGAGTTCATTGATGGATATATCACTATCGGATTCCGAATCGCTTACCACACTAGGGCTATCGCCTAGTGGCCGTGTGCATGATGATGCTCCACACTCACTTGAAGAACAATCCCCAAACTACGTCGGATTTCCTCCAAGTTACCTTGATGTGCTTCTATGAATTTCCAAAGTTTGTAAGCACTATCAATATGAACAAATTTGTTAGAAAATGAATTTCCAAAGTTTGTAAGCACTATCAATATGAACAAATTTGTTAGAAAATGATGAGTCAAAAGCATTAAGCAAAAATTCTAACAAAAGCACTATCAATATGAACAAATTTGTTAGAAAATGATGAGTCAAAAGCATTAAGCAAAAATTCTAACAAAAGTTTGTTCATTGAAAACATTTTCTTATCATGATCGCTCCACTTGGATTTCTCCAATATGGGCACAATATAAGCACAATCAATAATTTTCCATAAGTCGATATTTCTAGATTCAATAAATAGTTTAAATCTAGAAGCCCATTGAGCATAGGGAAAATTAATGAATTTAGGAGCAACATTTGATTCATAGCCTAAATGAAATACATTTATATTCATGATATATATATGAAAATATGCAAGCAAGACAAAAGTAATCATAACTAGATTAGCATAAATAAGATAACTTGGATCTTTAACTCAAGGTGGTTAGACCTTAAATCAAAGAGCACCAAGCTCTGATACCAATTGTTAGACCCTAGAGGGGGGGTGATTAGGGTCTTATGCTAATCTAATCCGATTAAATGCCAATTAAAACTAATAAAGCTAGGATAAGCAATATGAACAACAAGATATATCCTAACAAAGAGATATAGGCAATGTATGTGCAAGGATATATAAACTCAAGGGTAAACAATCTAAACTAGATAGTGGGCAATATAATCAACAAGCAATATACAAAGGCGATATAAGATATGAACATAAAAGTAAGTGCGCCAATGCAATCACAAACAAACAATATGATTAGTTCGGTCTAACCACTTGACCTACGTCTCCGCTCCTCACCTCGAGGAGATCTCCACTATCACAACCGGGTTTTCTACGTTCACCCGAACAACGTTTACACCTCACAATACAATCACTATGTAATCACACCTCACACACTAAGTGTTGGTCCTAGCCCGTGTCCTCCTCCTCAAGTGCTCGGTTACAACCTCTCCCTAGGCACGTCAACCGACGCCACTCCTCTTGGATTCGACCCCGTCTCTCACCACACACTTCTCTCGGTGTACAAGTGTATTACAAGTGAATCCTCACAATTAAAGCACAAATATGACAAATGATTGTTCTCAAAACAAGGTGAGAACTCAATTAAGCTCACTCTCAATGTCACAAACCCACAACCCTAAATTATACTATGAATGTAAATACAATAAGCTCAATAGGTTGTGTGTGAACAAAGAGTATCAATAAAATAATTAAACTAAACTCAATATGAAATCTAGCTTATGAAATTAAGAACAAACCTATAAAATGCTAGAATTGAGTTTAAGCAAACTTCTCTATAGATGACAAGAGAGAGGGAGAAGAATGAATGCTCAAACACCAAGGATGATCTCCACTTGCTCTTGTGAAATTTGCTCCACAAACCAAACTCTTGTAAATGCTTAAAAGCTTTTTAAACAAACACTAAACCCTTAAACAAAACTCATTAAACTTGTTTTTAAAAGTCTCTTTAAAACATTCTTAGATAAATTGAGAGTTGAAGACAATGGGGTATTTATACCCTCTCACAACTCAGCCAAAAACCCCAAGCAAAAAGACAACAAAGCCCCCAGAAAGCTCCTCAGAAAAGTAGCCGTTGTGCCCAACGGATCTATTGTCGGTCGACCGAAAATTCCGTCGGTCGACCGATGAGAGTGAGCGGTCGACCGGATCGGTCGACCGAAAACTGACATAGCAGAAAACTGATATGCTGATTTAAAACATTGTTTAAAAATATCAAATAAATTCCAAAAAATGTAAAACTTTGGGGAATGATTGTAGACATGATAATAAACATGCTACAATGACTGGTTTTGAAAAAGGACTTCCCAAATGAAAAATATCATCATTTTACAAAATAGTTCAAAACATGAAAATATGAGATACTTGAATTTTGATGTTTTGACATAAACCAACTTTTGAAACTTTGTGAAATGTTTTTATAGACTTAGTAAAACATGTATGAACTGATATTGAAGTCTATAAACTAATAAAACAATATTTTCACAAAATTGCATATTCTATGCAATGTTTTCAAAAACACAATAGAAAATATGAAATATATAATTTCATATATATAAAAACTCAAAACACATGTATGTATATATATAACTATATATATAGAAACCAAAACTTATGTATATATATATATAACTATATATATATACGAAGAAACCAATAAAATGTGTGTGTATGGATATTGAGCTTAGAGTATATAACACACATAATATAAAATCTAAAACTACATTACCCAAGCAATCTTGATCTTCAATTAAGCTTGAACTTGATCTTTAACTTGAATTGTATAAGCTTCACCGACATTCCGCCAACCTCCTTTGGATATGATCGTTGAATCTCTATTCCATCCATCCTCCAACTCGTTGTTTGCCTAGAATAAATACAAAAAAAATAAACACTAGACAAACAACATTAGTTGTAAATTGTTTGTTAAACATCATCAAAACAAGAAGGCCAACACGAGCTACCTCAACTCTCCCCCATCTTTTTGAGACCAGCGGTCAGAGACTCACACTTCTTCTAGAGCACAGCGAGTAGTCCAACTTCAAACTCCTCATGCTGCTACCAAGCAGCTGGGGGATCACGTCGAGCACGCGTCCTACCACCGCGTCAATCAGCTCGTGCTGACAAGCCTCACCGACCTCACCACCATCATCAAGAGATCACTAGTGAGAGTCCAGACCCAGGTCACTTTAGGGACCGCACCATGGGAGTGGTGTCTAAGACTCTCCTCTATCATCGTGCCTCTCCTACCCCCCTCTGTTACCATAGGAGCCTCTGGATACGACCGAGTGTATAGACTAATCACAGACACTATCGGTGGGAACACCCCTCTCTCAGATGACCTTATGAATGCCCCATGTGAGAAGTTTAAGATGCCTCATGTGGAGAAATACAAAGGCAAAGGAGATCCAAGAGAGCACATGTAGAAATCTTCCAGAGTCCCCTTCCCAAAGCTTCAGGACAGAGGAAATTTCTCATTATGGTGATCAGCTTGATCATCAGGATGAAAACGGGGATGAATGAACCCGTTCATGTTAAGATAAAGATTATCAAACTCAACAGAGTTTAGATTTGGCTAAGAAGAGTAGACACCATTGTTTTCCTCTACAACATTAACAAAAATTTTAGGGTATTTACAAGCCAACCCTCCTACTATAACACTTCGATGAGGACATGAACTCAGAAGGGATTCAAGTAGGGCTCGATCTCCTAGACAAGACCCAAGAGAAGGTGCTCCGGATCCAGGTCACCAATCAACAACGAATCGCCCACTACTACAATAACAAGATCCGACTAAGGAGATTCAATGTTGGCGACCTCATCCTCAGTAAAGCTACTTTCGACAAAGACACTCGGAGAGGCAAGCTAGCTCCTAACTAGGAAGGTCCAGCATCCCTAGAATATCGAGCACCTACATCGTTATTTTTTAATAATTTTGTTGTGTTATTTTTAATAATTTTATAAATTTCATTTAGTATTAATGCAATTCTTATTGAAACTGACTTGATTCCTATTTTGCACTCTCGTAGTGCCCAATCTATGCAGGAATTCTAAGCCCTTAGTGCCTTATCAAGATAAACCCAAGGCAATCACTATATGGCCGACTCAAACAATCACCTTACGACCATCATGGCTATATTGAAGCCCTAGGCGTCTATGTAAGTCCTGGACACCCAACCTCCTTGTTGTCATTTTACTGAGTTTCCCTTAGGACGGTCCTCCGTAGGGCAAAAGACCTAGTCGACTTCTGCAAGTCCTAGGCACAGCCTCAGGGTTGTAAAAGACCTAGTCGACTTTAGTAAGTCCTAGGCACAACCTCTAGGTTGTCCAAGCCCTAGGCGTCTATGTAATTGCTGGGCACCTAGCCTCCGTGTTGTCATTTTACCAAGTTACCATCGGGGTGGCTCTCCGTAGGGCGAAAGACCTAGTCACTTCTACAACCTCAGGGTTGTAAAAGACCTAGTCGACTTCAATAAGTCCTAGGAACAACCTCCGGGTTGTCCAAGCCCCAGGAGTCTACATAAGTCCTAGGCACCAAACCTCCGAGTTGTCATATTGTCGAATTTCCATCAGGGCAGCCCTCCGTAGGGCAAAAGACCTAGTATACTTCTACAAGTCCTAGGCACAATCTCTAGGTTGTAAAAGACCTAGTCGACTTTAGTAAGTCCTAGGCACAACCTTTGGGTTGTCCAAGCCCTAAGCATCTATGTTAGTCCTGGGCACCTAACCTCCGGGTTGTCCTTTTACCAAAGCCCCAGGCATCTGCGTAAGTCCTGGGCATCCAACCTCCAAATTGTCCTTTTACCAAAGCCCCAGGCATCTACGTAAGTTCTGGGCACCCAACCTCAGGGTTGTTAATTTACCAAAGCCCCATTAGTCTACGTATGTCCTAGGCACCCAACCTCAGGGTTGTCAATTTACCAAAGCCTCAGGCGTCTACGTAAGTCCTAGGCACCCAACCTCAGAGTTGTCAATTTACCAAAGCCCCAGGCGTCTACGTAAGTCCTAGGCATCCAACCTCAGGGTTGTCAATTTACCAAAGTGCTAGGAGTCTACATAAGTCCTAGGCACTCAACCTCAGTATTATTATTCTTCCAAAAAGCCCTTGGTGTCATTATGAGTAAACCCAAGACATAGAGTTTAATTTTTTTGTCATCTTTGACAAAAAAGACTTAGACACTTCAACTTTCCAGTCCTCGTTGACAAAAGACCCACATATCTTGCCCACAAGCAGCATAAAATGAGACAGTCGTCTCAACCCCTCAACCATCGGGTTGTACTAGCACGGCCAGCTCACTACAATCAACACTTGGTTCTCTTAATCATAACAAAGCTACAAGCTAGCAAACAATGCACTAATAAGGAATAATTGAAGGCATACTCCAGAACGAGAGTAAAGTCAATCTTTATTCCAAGCTTCAAAGTTTATTACAAACTTTATTACAAGTTCATTACAATATCCATGTCAATATTTACAAAAAGCATGTCGATATTTACAAAAAAATAGAAAAAGATAGATACAAGCCCTCTGATCTCTCGACCAGATCCCAGAGTAAGGCTTGGGAGGTCCTCGGCAGGGGCAGCAGAATCAGCAAGAGCTTCAGTGACAGTAGTAGAAGAGGAAGTGGGAGGGTCTTCTCCAAGATCATTTCCCGACTCATCATCATCACTGTCGTCCAGTGCCAAACTTAACCCCTCTTCCACTCACCTTGATCTCCTTTAGAAGGTCAAGACAGCAAGAGACTCGAGGGATAAAGATGATTAGGCAGGGGACAAGAGCCAGCGGGGAGCAACGAGGCCAGATAGTCGACACTAGCCTTGCAATCCAAGGCCACCTTAGTTTTACCCAAGGGTCCATGGCGCCACTCATCGATTATATTCGCCCTATGTTGCTCCGAGTCCAAGTGAGCTAGCTGATCTTCCAAGTCCTTAACAATCGTTGCGGACGCATGATAGGTTGACCGTTCCTCCTTGAGGTCCCACCTCAACTGCTCGGCTGAGAGACGACACGATCGAGCATCCTCCTCGACCGCTACTTTGAGGTGCCTCTCAGACTCTACCTCCTCAGCCAAAGCAATCAGCCAGCCGTCCCATTTGAAAAGCCCTTGATGCAAATGGCCAACCTCATCCTTTAGCCGGGCCACCTCTCTTTGGAGCTCCTCGATGGAACCCATCTGCTTGGATCACTGGATTATATACCCCTTCAAGAGCCTTTCTTTTTCATCCAGCTCCTGGTGCTAGGCGGCCTCTCTGCTGTTCAGCTCGACCTTCATGGCAGTGATCCTCTTCTCTGCCTCTTCCCTAGCCAACCTCTCCTTGATCAGCTTTGCCTGCCACTCCTGCGGAGAGTCATGCATATGCATGAGCTAGTCGTATAGCTCCTGCTCTAGCAAATCCCCGCATACCAAGTAGGCCTTGAGGGCCAGATGCATGCCAATGCTTGGCATCTCCCTTAAGACCCTCGCGTCTTTCGGAAGGGTGAACTAGCGCACAACTGTAACTGGGGCAGTTAAGGACCCCAAGATCGAAGCCTCTACATTAAGAGTCACTTCCGGGATAAACCTATCGCCCTCGAGGAATTTCCCCTAGGAGAAATAGGACCAACGACTCTCCTACAACCATGACCTTCACCTTCTCCCAAGATCGGGGATCAAGCTCTGCAGTCCTATGGCAGAATGACCAGAGGCTCCTTTTCTCCTCACCAACTTCATCTGTCCTAGATTCTGGCAGAGGCGCTGCTTGCTCATTAGCACCCCCGGAAGTCCCGACAGGCTCCCTTGGCGGCTGGCGCAGCTGTAGGACAGTTCGGGGCCGGCCAGAGGCTTGGCCCGACTGTCTCTTCGATAGGGGCCCCAACTTTTGTAGGAATGACAGTTAGGACCACCCCCTCTACCCTAAGGAGGGGAGGGGGAGAGTCATCAAGGATGATGAACCTATCTGGTCGAACAGCATGAACAGTCCACTGCTACTCTTCAGTTGACTGCTGTTTCTCAGCCGAGTCGACCTAGACCTGCCCTGTCGGCCTACTAAGGCCTTCGTCCTTCTTGGCCTTCACCTTATTAGCCCTTGCTCTCTGCCCCGCTAGTTGAGCAGCAACCTTGGCTACTCTTGACCTCAAGCTGGCCACCTCCTCAAGATCAACCTCTTCTGGGGCCGCGAAGCCGAGTTCGACTCCTCCCCCCTCAGATTCCTCTTACCACTTTTTTCAAGGGGAAGGGCCAGCAGACTAGTCATTGCCTTGTCGACCTCGGAGGATAAGATCATGGACACACCCACCACCCGGAGAGATACCGTCTTGAAGAGATTGTTCCTCTATCAGGATCCGACGTAGGAACAAATCTTCTCCAAGTGCCGCCTCTCTTTAGCGTGAAGTACACATGGTACCAGCGCATCCTTTGTCACTTCAAGCCAATCGGGGCAAGTGAGAGTATCATCGGCCCCAAAGACCCACACGAACCACTCCTTCCAGTCTCTATTGGACTCTGGAGTGTCCATGACAAGCTTAAAACTTCCACTGTAGTGGAAAGAAGTAGTATGGGTCCCTCCTCAATGACTTGATGCTGACCAAATACCCAAGCAGTCGCATGGTCAGTAGGACACCGACCCAGTGGCAGATGACAACAAAGCCCACTAGAACCCCAATGGCATTTGGGGTGAATTGAGAGGGGGAAACCCCTAGAGTGATGCATACATCCCTAATAAAGGGATAGAGACGTAGCCGTAGTCCATACTCAAGATGAGCAAGGTATAGCGATGCTCTGTTCTCACCATGGCGATACACTGGCTCGTCCCTACTTTGCGCTGCAAGTGTGAAGGCCCTAGGGATGTCATAAAGGTCATAATATTGCTCGAGCTCTCTGATGTAGACCTTTGAGAGAATAGGCGAGAAGACCAATCATCTCCTCATTATGGCCGGTGGTGAAAGTCTGAGAAGCCATTAGCAGATTTTGAAGTCCTAATGAGGTACTCGCTCATCTTCTTCCATTCTTCTTCTTCGATCTCATCAACACGATGGGAGAAGTGATATTCTAGCCTTGCGGAAGGCTCTATCTCTTCCTCAGTCGGCTCCTTCCTATGGCGGGATGACTCGCCATGATAATCGAATGGCCCTGCTTCGCTGGCATAGGCTCTAGCCTCGGCTCCCCCTCTATGAGGAGCCTCAGTTGGTTCCCTAGAAGCCGACTCATCCAAATGGATGACCTCGGTCTCAGGCTTCTCGGCCGCCACCCGTACCTCCTGTTCCTCATCTTCCCCTTGGGGCTGCCTCCTCCATCTATGGACAAGGGTGGTGGCCTCCTCCTCCTCGACCGCCTCAGCCTCCGTTAGAGGAATGTCCTGACGAAGACGCTTCACAGGCCTTGCAGACGACTCCTCTTGAGGAGCAGTTAAAGAACCAGTAAGCGTCGGCACCGCCTCAGCTATCCCTATGATGAGGGCTGAAGCTCTCTCATGGTCTAGGGTGGTAGTAGGTGTTCACTGGAAAAATTAAGTCTTTCTTCGTTGTTGATATCATTGCTATCTCAGTTAACAACTTTATGCGTTACAAAGATCCGGTCTTTTTATAAGATCCGGTTACAATGAAAAATCAAAGAAAACAAAGTAAAGATTACAATTTTTTCCTTTTGTGTCGAACGAATCGCGAGCTCCTGTTTTGCGGTCACTCGCTTTGTGTGGGTTCTTTGCCTGCGCCGGGGTTATTTGCCGTGGACCACCGCGTGATCTCGATCCGGTCGGATCTACACGATATGACGGGTAATATTCCACCAAGGGAATAAGCCTCAGTTGGTTCCCTAGAAGCCGACTCATCCAAATGGATGACCTCGATCTCAGGCTTCTCGGCCGCCACCCGTACCTCCTGTTCCTCATCTTCCCCTTGGGGCTGCCTCCTCCATCTATGGACAAGGGTGGTGGCCTCCTCCTCCTCGACCGCCTCAGCCTCCGTTAGAGGAATGTCCTGACGAAGACGCTTCACAGGCCTTGCAGACGACTCCTCTTGAGGAGCAGTTAAAGAACCAGTAAGCGTCGGCACCGCCTCAGCTATCCCTATGATGAGGGCTGAAGCTCTCTCATGGTCTAGGGTGGTAGTAGGTGTTCACTGGAAAAATTAAGTCTTTCTTCGTTGTTGATATCATTGCTATCTCAGTTAACAACTTTATGCGTTACAAAGATCCGGTCTTTTTATAAGATCCGGTTACAATGAAAAATCAAAGAAAACAAAGTAAAGATTACAATTTTTTCCTTTTGTGTCGAACGAATCGCGAGCTCCTGTTTTGCGGTCACTCGCTTTGTGTGGGTTGTTTGCCTGCGCCGGGGTTGCTTACCGTGGACCACCGCGTGATCTCGATCCGGTCGGATCTACACGATATGACGGGTAATATTCCACCAAGGGAATAATAGCCGGGAGGGATTGTTTCACCAAGGAAACAACCGCTCGAATCTCGGGATCTAAGAACCAAGCTTAGATCCGGAGTGTGATCGTGTAGATCTCAAATCCAATCCTCTCGAACTCCTGCCTTATTTGGCGTTGGTGATCGCCGAGCACCGGATCTGAAAGTCCAAGTCTCCAAGCCTTCAAAGTTGTGATCTTTTTTAGATCTGAGTCTTCAATCCAGCAGGGCTTCGCCTCTCTCCAAAATTTCCAACCTCTGAAACAAATGAGCACAAGGCCTATTTATAGGCACTCAGAACTGTGCATTTGCACAGTTCTGAGCCTAGCCACCCATGGGTGGCTCGGCCTTGGCCGAGCCACCTCAGGGTGGCTCGGCCTTGGCCGAGCCACCCTGGGGTGGCTCGGCTTTGGCCGAGCCACCTCAGGGTGGCTCGGCCTTGGCCGAGCCACCCTGGGGTGGCTCGGCCACCGAGCCACCTCAGGGTGGCTCGGCTTGGGCCGAGCCACCCTGGGGTGGTTCGGTTTCGGCCGAGTCCCCGGGTGTTTGTCCGTTTCGTCCTTTGTTTCCGGTTCTGGTTCTCTTGTGTGGTTGATTGACTTGGCAACGACTTGTTGACTTGATTCCAGATATGGCAGTGAGTCGGGTTCCTGATATGGCAGTAAACCAACTTCTGAATTTGAGTCCGGAATTGATGTTGATTTGATCGTGATTCATCCGAGTTCGCTCTTGTTTAGATGACTCGGTGATTCACCTAAACATTGGTTTGATTCCGCGTGCGAGTGGATGCATTCCAATGCTTGGGTGCGATTTGTCGCCTCGTTAACCTGCTCCGTTGCGTATAGCTTGGCTTCAGCGTTGGCGAGCTAACGGTCTTGTTTGGATACGTCGCCCGGTGGTCCGTTTGTTAAATCGGCGTCGAGCTGTGCTAAGGGACCTATAGGCAATTTTATACGCCTACAGATACCCCCTCCAAAGTATTTCAGTCTCATTCTTTTATAGAAGAGTCTGGAATACTTTGGATGTGATTGTCCCAACCTTCAGTCGGTGTAACGGGACTCTGGAATGACTTCTGTTCTGGATTCCTTCAATTCCTTCAGGCTATTCAGTGCTTTGTAGAATGCCTGTAGGGGTTCCGGTGCTGCATTTATTGTCTGACCGTTGTTGGAATTTGAACTTGAAGTCGATTCTTGATTTCTTGACTTTTTGGCTCGAGTTTGCTGCTTCAACACAGAACTTATCATCGATTGACTGCGTTGAATCTTCATCTATAACGCGTTGTCTGGCGTTTGAGCTTCATTGCGACGCGTTGTCCGGCGTCCAGGCTTCATTATGATGCACTGTTCGGCATTTGACACAGTTTATACTCGTACGTCTGCTGGAGTACACACGGTTTAAGCTCTTAAGGAATTGGAGCATGGATCTTATCCCAAGGTCGTTGGATGCTCGAGTCACGAGACCAACTCATAAAGTTGATGCGTCAATGACTCGCATATTTATAGGATTTTTGGCAAATCCTCAGCCATCAACGGGTTTGATGCGCCTTTACCGACTACCGTTTGAGTCGGGCTAGCATGCGGATTGTTTTAAGTCCGTTCCGCATGTGACGTTATGCTAAAAGAGTTAACTCTTTTAGTGCTACGATATTGAATACGTAGACTTCGTCTTTCTCCTGTGAAAAGACTAAACAGCAACGTGTATCAGACGTTGACTTAGGATTTTTGGCAAATCCTCAGCCCTCAACGGATTTGTCATGCTTTTACCGATTACCGTTTGAATCGGGCTTACATGCGGATTGTCTTAAGTCCGTTCCGCATGTGACGTTGTGCTAAAGGAATGAACTCCCTTAGACTTGATGCTACGACTTCGAATACGTAGACTTCGTCTTTCTCACGGGAATAGACTACCCGGCGACGCGTGTTAGGCGCTGACTTTAGGATTTTTGGCTAACCCCAAGCCTTTAACGGATTTGATTAACCTTTACCGACTACCGTTTGAGTCGGGCTAGCATGCGAATTGTCTAAATCCGTTCCGCATGTAACGTTGTGCTTAGAGACTGAATCCTCTAAGACTTGTTGCTATGACTTTGAATACATAGACTTCGCCGTTGTCATGGGAATAGGCTACCCAGCAACGTGTATTAAACGTTGACTTATCCCTCCTTAGGCTTCGGGATAAAATACCCCAGAATCGAACTCTGGTGTCTTTTTCTACGGGGAAAGACTAAACCGGCGACGCGTGTTAGGCGTCGGCATATCCTTTCTTAGGATTCAGGATGAAATTCCCCATGCGTGTAAGGCATGGATTTTGGTGTTATTAATAACAACCTGTCACAATGTTGAATATGTGAACGGGTGTTCTTTTTAAACGGTTAAGAACTGACCGGCAGCGCGTGTCAGGCGCAGACTTATCCTTGCTTAGGTTTCAGGATAGAATACCCCAGAATCGAACTCTGGTGTCTTTTTGTGCAGAAAAAAGACTAAACCGGCAGCGCGTGTTAGGCGCAGACTTATCCCTGCTTAGGATTCGGGATAAACTTCCTAGGATGAATCCTGAATTCTTCGAAAAGGATTGGTATGGGGAAGGAAGAATTTTATATTCTATTCCCCGAACAAAGAAGGAAAGGAGACTCGAGGTGGGATCTCCACCCCCAGAATCCGGAAAGGTGAAACTAAGAGTGGGATCTCCACTCCGAGAATCAAAAAGATTCGGATAACCCTAACTGTCGGAAGGTTTGATTATCGAACTAAAGATGAATTTCTCGTTTATCGAGAATGAATCGTGGTTTTGGTCCTAACTGTAGGAAGGTTTGACCAAGTGGGAGGTTTGAGGTGACCCTAACTGTAGGAAGGTTTGATCACTCGATTTGAAAGTGGACCTCTCGTTCATTGGAGGAATCGAGAGGGGTTTTTGGTTTTGGTCCTAACTGTAGAAAGGTTTGACCGAATGGAAGGTTTAAGACGATCCTAACTGTAGGAAGGTTTGATCGCTTGATTTGTGGACCTCTCGTTCATTGGGAGAATCGAGAGGGGATTTTGACTGTGGTCCTAACTGTAAGAAGGTTTGACCAATCAGGAACTTTACGTCCAGACTCTAACAGAGAGAGTGTTGAGTGCACAGACACAGTGAGAACTTGAATGGGAGTCCTTATTCATTACATTGCTGTGGTTTTGGGAACTTCCCGTTACATAAATCGTCCACCCCCAGTTTCCTCTGCGGAACTGGTTCGGACATTATTATCAGTTAACTAACCGGGTTATCCTTAAGAATATTAGCTTAATATTCTCCAGGAACTTCCCGTCAAAAGTGGGGAAACAGTTTAGACTCATATACCTATTGGAGTATCAGGGAGTAGTTTAACCTCTTATACCGGTCGGAGGATTGAGAAACAGTTTATACTCGTATACTCTTTGGAGTGTCAGGAAGCAGTTTATACTCTTATACCGGTCGGAGTTTTGCCGTTTTTATTTGGCTTACCTTAGCGTTATAACGCCGGCTTCGACCAAGGTCTGAATGCTATTCCTGAGAGCAAAGCAATCCTTGGTGGGATGAACAACCCTTCTGTGGTATGCACAGTACTTTGGGTCCGTAGTGTTATCAGCTTCCTCCTGATTCGTGATAGGTGGTAGCTTGATCTTGTTGCCTTCGAGGAGCGATTCGAAGATGGTTGGAACGTCTTCGTCCTTGAAGGAATACTCTCTCTGGAGTCTCGGACCCGAAGTCTTCTGCTGCCTTCGGGATTGCTGTTGTGACGCTTGATTAGCACCACCAGCAGCTGCAGGTGCTTTGCCCTTACCACGGGAAGCGAAGTTTGAGTCCAGCAGATTAACCGTCGGTTGGTTCCTTTCGGCCTTCTTCCTTTTAAGGAAGCGTTCGGCTTGTTCACCGCGCACCTTCAGATCCTTCCAAGTGTCAGACGGTGCTGTCCCCATTGCCTCCAATACGTCCAATGCGAGGTTGTTGTGGCAAGTCTGGAGAATGAATTCCTCGGTGATCGGGTCCCGGCAATTCATCGCCTTGTTCCGGAACCTTTTGACGAAGGTGTCGACTAACTCCCCGTCTTTTTGTTTCTCGTCGAGCAACGATCCGATAGAGATCTCGGTGTCGTCGTCGAAGAAATTTGCAAGGAACTTCGTCTCCATGTCATCCCAGCTGTTCACGCTTCCTGGCTTGAGGCGACGATACCAATCGAAGGCAGCTCCGCGAAGAGTGCCGACGAATGACCGCACCATCAGAGGCTCGTTCCCAGAGATAGCACCCAGGTGCGATTTGAAATAAATCAAATGCTGGGTGGGGGAACCCCTTCCATCGAACGGCGTGAAGTTGATTAGACTAAACTTCGCCGGATAGGGGATTGATTCCCATTCCCTCGGGTATGGACAAGGAATGCCCGTTTTCTTTACCTCTTGAGCAGACAGCAACGTATTGATTTTACTCTCGAGGCTTTTGATCTTCAAGTCTTCACTTGTATCCCCGTTGGCATCCTCACTACCACCCCCTGCATTGATGGGAGGGTTATTGGCATTGTGAGCTTCATCCCCATCCGCGTGCTCCTTTTCCTGAGCAACCTGGTTACGGTGGCTTGGTTCACCTTGTTGGTTCCTGAATGCTTGGATTTGCTGTTCATGCATCTCTCTCATCTGCTGCATGGCCGTCTCCATCTCGAATTTAAAACTTTCTTTCTGCTTAGCCAAAGCGTCTTCAAGCATTTTGGCCATTTCTTCCGCGCCTATCATGAATGACTCGCGGGGTTGTCCTTCGCTGGACACTGTATTGTCCGATGCGACAGCAGAGCAGGAATCCGATTCTTCATCTTCCGAAGGCAATCTTATCCGAACCCTACCATAAGTTCCTCGTGCGATGGCTCCGGACTGCAGACGGGTTACACGCCGGGACGCTTCCAGAAACGATTTGAGATCAATCTGTGTCGATGTCTCTTTGCTGGTCATGTTGGCGGTGACCTTCGGAAATTCTCCATCCTTAACCACTGTTCTTCTTTGCCGGAAGCGCCTATGCCTTGGTTTTGGCGTTTCGGTGCCGAGCCTTTCGAACACTGAAATTCTCTCGGGGACTCCCTTGATGCAGTTGCATTGAGACAGTACTACCCGAATGAGCTTGGCACATGGGCACTGAGTTTCGAGCCCTTGAGGGCTTCTTTTTCTTGTTTTGTTCGTACCCCCAGCACGATAGTACAACTCGTCCATTTGATCGGAGTAACCTATCGCGTGTTGGCATGATTTCCCAGGTATAACGTTATCATCCTCGGATGACAACGTTTCCTTCTGAGAGCAAACTGCCTTATTTGGACTTCCGAGAGTCACTCGCCTCGAAACACGCCTTTGTAGACATGAATTCTCAGCGGGCTCCCGAACTTCGATGCGCAAGGTAGTGCGCTTGGGTGCCGTAAACTCTTTGTCATGTTGAGGGTTGTGTCGACCCCCAGCATGTTGATTAGTTCGGAGCCTCTTCATCGGGCCCGAGCGTTCATGGACTTCGTTGCGCTCGTCGGGAATTGGACCGAGGCGCTCCAAGATTGACCTCCTTCCTCGGGATGGTTCGGGAGGTTGAACTCGTTTTGAAGGCTGTAAAGGTCGATCCTCGGCCTGACTCACCACTTTGGACTTTGGCCTCCATATTTTGTGAGTTAGTGGTGATTTCTTGGCTACTCCATTCTGCCACCTTCTACGGGCTTCTTGAACTTGAGCTCGTGCTTGTGCTGAGAGTGCGCGGCGCTTCTGAATGCGATCCTCCAGCGTTGAACGGTTCCGTTTGACACGGATCCATTCGTTCGTTGGTGGCTTGGAGGAGTTGCCATTCATTGGTTGTTGAGGTCGTTCGCCTCTTCTGTTCTTCAGATCCGTGTTGTAACGGATCCCGTCCACAGATTCCATTGCCTTTGCGATTTGTTTCGCAAGGCGCTGACGTTGCCTTTGGCGGGCTCTCTTTGAGAGAGTCACTACGCCCTCGGCAACGGAAGATTCGGCCAGAGCAGATCTGACCTGGTTGGAAGGAGAGATCTCACCCGATGCAGCTTCGGCATCAAACGGGGCGAGATCTTCGTTGGCAGCTTCAACTTCTTCGTACCAACGAAGTTTTCTCTTGGAAGAGAGCTTTGGAGACTTGGACTTGCGAGGGGAGGTGGATTCGGACGAGGATGACAGATACTCCTCGAACTTTTGTTGGTCGAATTCGTACTCGACCTCCTCCTCGACCGGGATCGGGATCCGCGGCTGCGACGCGACAGCTTCGGCAGTAAAGCTGTTGGCTCCCACTGTGGTCGCCAGATTGTTCGCGGGAAAAATCGTAGCTTTCTTCATTGTTGATATCATTGCTATCTCAGTTAACAACTTTATGCGTTACAAAGATCCGGTCTTTTTATAAGATCCGGTTACAATGAAAAATCAAAGAAAACAAAGTAAAGATTACAATTTTCCTTATTTGTCGAACTAATCGCGAGCTCCTGTTTTGCGGTCGCTCGCTTTGGTGGGTTCTTTGCCTGCGCCGGGGTTATTTGCCGTGGACCACCGCGTGATCTCGATCCGGTCGGATCTACACGATATGACGGGTAATATTCCACCAAGGGAATAATAGCCGGGAGGGATTGTTTCACCAAGGAAACAACCGCTCGAATCTCGGGATCTAAGAACCAAGCTTAGATCCGGAGTGTGATCGTGTAGATCTCAAATCCAATCCTCTCGAACTCCTGCCTTATTTGGCGTTGGTGATCGCCGAGCACCGGATCTGAAAGTCCAAGTCTCCAAGCCTTCAAAGTTGTGATCTTTTTTAGATCTGAGTCTTCAATCCAGCAGGGCTTCGCCTCTCTCCAAAATTTCCAACCTCTGAAACAAATGAGCACAAGGCCTATTTATAGGCACTCAGAACTGTGCATTTGCACAGTTCTGAGCCTAGCCACCCATGGGTGGCTCGGCCTTGGCCGAGCCACCTCAGGGTGGCTCGGCCTTGGCCGAGCCACCCTGGGGTGGCTCGGCTTTGGCCGAGCCACCTCAGGGTGGCTCGGCCTTGGCCGAGCCACCCTGGGGTGGCTCGGCCACCGAGCCACCTCAGGGTGGCTCGGCTTGGGCCGAGCCACCCTGGGGTGGTTCGGTTTCGGCCGAGTCCCCGGGTGTTTGTCCGTTTCGTCCTTTGTTTCCGGTTCTGGTTCTCTTGTGTGGTTGATTGACTTGGCAACGACTTGTTGACTTGATTCCAGATATGGCAGTGAGTCGGGTTCCTGATATGGCAGTAAACCAACTTCTGAATTTGAGTCCGGAATTGATGTTGATTTGATCGTGATTCATCCGAGTTCGCTCTTGTTTAGATGACTCGGTGATTCACCTAAACATTGGTTTGATTCCGCGTGCGAGTGGATGCATTCCAATGCTTGGGTGCGATTTGTCGCCTCGTTAACCTGCTCCGTTGCGTATAGCTTGGCTTCAGCGTTGGCGGTCTTGTTTGGATACGTCGCCCGGTGGTCCGTTTGTTAAATCGGCGTCGAGCTGTGCTAAGGGACCTATAGGCAATTTTATACGCCTACAGTAGGCACGAACGACATGCCGACAACTTGTAAGACCGACTTGTCAAGCAGATGGTCGACTCGACGAGAGCCGGCGTACGACTTGATCAGGCCAAGCGCTTCCCTCTCGTCCGTAGACAACTCGCCCTCCTTGAGTGCCTCCTTTCTTATCTTGGTCCAGTCAGAGAAGCCTAACTCCAAGTTGTTCCCCATGACCCAGATGAACTTTTCCTTCCTGTCCTTATGCGAATCAGAAAGGCCAGTGATGAACCTGAACTTCCCCACCATCTGAAATTGGAAGTGGGTTCATTTTAATATACAATCACCAACCAGCCCAAGACCTGCAAAGAGGGCTTTATTCACAGCCAATGGCAGATCACCATGAACCCTACCAGGATAGCAATGGTATTCAGCTTCATCTGTCCTGGCGATACCCCTAGTGCCATAAAACACTTGCTTGAGGAAAGAATGCAAAGGCAACCGCAGGACAAATTCCAGATGCCTCAAGTAGAGCGGACTCTGCTCTGGCCCATGATCATATATGGCCTCCGACCTCGTCGGGGCCAACATCTCATACTCTTCAAGGACATCAAACCTCATGTGAATCATCCTCTTTTGGGCCAGAGTCACCTTGGAGTGAATTCCCACCAGGAGGGCTCGTCGATCAACAGGATCAGATATTGTTAAAGATTTAAGATATGATTGCCGGAAGGGATGAACAGAGAAGATCTTGAGTTCTCTAAAAAGGGAATTTAAAGAGACAATAACTACCACCCTTATGGCCCTATTCCTATATATATGAAATGATTTTACAACCATCAAAATTTAAAACAGTCGAATCAAGCATTGTCCAATGGTTGGGATTAATTCTCAGAATCTGAAGCGCCCTATCTAAGATCGAGGCGCAACCCACTCACCTTGAACAACCCGTAATCTGCCAAGAAAAGCGTATATGTGGCAGTCAAAAAGAATGTATGGTGATGTCAGCCACATCTAATCTGAACAGACTTTTTAGTTACTCATTCAGTACACACCCATGTCCGTCCAAAAGCTAATTTGATTTCACTTGGACTCGGCTCAAGCTGACTCCAAGCGAAAGGGGCCAACTGTTATGGTATTCCCATTCACTAAAAAGCAACCCATTGCTAAGCGATGGACAGATGTACTGAATGCTATGCTCCAATCAAGTTGGTGGCCAGAAAACCAGTAGGGACGAAAACTTAGCCGACTTGTCGAGTCGACATTTCCTCATGTCAACACGAAATGTGGTACTTGTCACCCCCTTTTGTCGTAGATGACTCGCCATGAGCCCACTCAACCATTTGCAGGACGCCTCATGAGAACGACTCGAAAGGCGTTACTTCTCGGTGAAGTTAAAGGATAACTTTTGCCTCGAGCCTCTCCTACTGGTAACATGTCTACATGCATTTAATGCATGACAAGCGCATCATGCCTCTAGCCCTGATAGCCTTCTTGACTCATCAGACTACGCATGCACCGCCATGCCACCAATCACTTCCTATTTAATATTGAATTGATCTCTCATCCAGTCGCCAGCCGACACCTGTAAAGTAGGTGCTGACTCAACCGCTAGCCTACACTTCACCACCGCTATCCTGTACTCGGCCGAAGTAACTGATCTACCCTTATATCCTTGGTATAAATAAATGTACTATTCTACTTTGAGGGAGGATTAGATCTGATCTAAAATAGGATCTTCATTTGAATCTTAATCTGATCTTTAAGCAGACATACTACACACCCAAGAACCCTCACATTTCTTTATTTTTCTCCACTCAAATTTACTAGCTAATTTGATCATCGGAGGAACCATGGGGGAACCAAGCCCCATCCTCTCATGTGTTTCTATTTGCGTAGGCTTCAGCCACTCAACTCAAGAATCGAATATAAAGTCGGGGAAGAAAGTGGCCCCTCATTAATACTCAACAACCCCATCCAACCATGGATACAACTGACTGTGTGATCACTAGTACATCAACATGTGTGTGTGTGTGTGTGTGTGAGTGTGTGTGTATGTTGATGTTAAATGATTACACAGTCAATTATATCCTTGGTTGGATGGGGGTGAAGTTGATGAGGGGCCGCTTCCTTCCCTAAATATCTAGTTCTGAGTTGGGCAACTAAAAAGTCTGCACATATAGAAACACGTGAGAGGACAGGGACTAGTTCCCCCATGGTTCCTCCGACGATCAAGTCAACTGGTGAACTTGAGTGGGGAAAGTGAAGAACTATGAGTTCTTGTGTGTGCAGTATAATTTGTAGATATTGCTAAAGTTTCAAAAGTCCTCTGTTGTTTAGAATAGTACATGTAATTATAGTGATGCTGAAAGGGCAGAACCATCATTGTGGCTGAGCACAGGATGGCGGTGAAGAAGCATGGGCTGTCGGCTAAGTCTGCTCCTACTTTACAGGTGTCAGCTGGAGAGTGGAGAAAATATCACCCCAGCATTAAATAGGAAGTGATCGGAGGCATGACTGTGTTGATGTGGTCCAATGAGTCATGAAGACTATCAGGGTTAGAGGTATAATGGCACCTGCTAAGCATTAAATGCGATGCTAATACGTTATCAGTGAGAGAGACTCGAGGTTGAAGTCATCCTCTAGCTTTGCCGAGAAGTAACGCCTTTCAAGCCGACCTCATGAGGCATTGAATAGCTAGTCGATTGGACTTGCTGTGAGTCATCTTCAACGAGAGGACTGACAAGTTCATCCATTTGAGTCGACATGAAGGAGTGTCAACTAGACAAGTCGGCTAGGTTAGAATCATTATTGGTCTCAGCCGCCAATTTGATTGGGGTATTGCATACGGAAGTACACTTGTCCGTTGCTAGAAAAAAGTTGCACTTTGGTGATTAAGAACACCATAACAGTTGGTCTCTTTCACTTGGAGTCGACTTTAGCCTGGTTCAAGTGAAATGAAAATTGCTTTGGACGGACGTAGGTGCATTAAATATGAGAATTGAAAAGTCCCTTCAGATTAGAATGGCTGATGTCACTGTATATTCTTTTTGACTATCACATCTCTGCTTTTCTTGCCAAATTGCGGGTTATTTGAGGTGAGTGGGTAGAGCCTCGATCTCTGAGATGCTGCTTCGAATTCTGTTAATCAATCTTAGTCGTTAGTCAGAATTTGATCCGACGGCCTAGCTTCTGGCAGTTGTGTATCTTGCAGCATATATATAGAGAGCTAAATCCAAAGAGATGGTGGTTACTTCCTTTTGAAATCACCTTTTAGAGAAACCAAGACCTTTCCTGTTCATCTCTTCCGACGATCATCTCTGCAATCTCCGATGGCATCTGAGCCAGTGGATCGATGAGATCTCCTGGCGGGGATCCACTCTAAAGTGATGTAGTCCCAGATGAGGGCACTCCATGGGAAGTTTGATATCCTAAGGAGTATAATCTGATGGCTCCGACAAGGTCGGAGGCCATTTTCAATCATGGACTAGAACAAGATCCTCTGTACTTGAGGCATTTAGAGTTTGGTCTGAGATTACCCCTGCACCCTTTCCTCCAATAAGTATTCACGACACTAGGGGTATCGCCGATGCAGATGAAGCCGAACGTCATCTTCATCTTGGTAGGGTTCATGGTGATCTACCACTGGCTAGTGATTAAGCTATCTTTGTGGGTCTTGGGCCAGCTGGTGGCTATGAAGGTGAACCAGACTAAGCTCTATTATCATTTCTAAATGGTAGGGAAGTTCAGGCTTGTCACCAGCCTTCCTGACTCCTACAATGACTGGAAGGAGAAGTTTGTCTGGGTCGTAGGGACGACTTAGAGTTGAGCTGCTCCAACTGGCCCAAAATAAGGAGGGAGGGGCTCATGGAGGGCGAGTTGTATGTCGCCGAAAGATATGCACTTGACCAGATCAAGGCGTATGCCTACTCTCGTCAAGTCGACCATCTGTATGACAAATCGGTCTTGTAGGTTGTCGGTAAATTGGTTATGCCTCCTTCTACCAAGGACCATGAGAAGGCTTCAGCCCTCGTCATAGGGACAATAGAAGCAGCAACAGCACCTACTATTTCTTTGACTGCTCCCTAGGAAGGGCCATCTGCTATGCCCATGAAGCACCCTGTAGACGGTAAAAAATACCTCTATGGGTCTACAGGGAATTTGTCTACGAGAAGAGTTCGCACGCCCAGTTCTCTGACACGGACCTAAACCGCGTAGACGTCGACTGTGCTCAAATCCAGGTTCGCCTAACGGTCGACTCGCCAGCATGAGTCAGGAGCGATCAGGATGGCGGAAATTTGCTCTTCGCTCAACTCGCCTGCCCGAGTTCGGAGTCGAATCCGCCAGCAAGCCCCAAAACCGTCAGTACAGCTGGGTATCCACTACCCCACGTGCTGAGATGGACCTTCCCATCCCTCTCGACCCGAAGGGAGAGAGAGCACAGTACCCCAGGACCGTCAAAACGGCCGCCCACAGTGCGCACAGCGCGAAGGAGCTGGACAGGTGTCGAGTCAACCTGAGCATTCATAAATGCGACTCACCTCGGCTGTCTGAGTCTGGAGCTGGGTCCGCCGGCACTCGGCAAGCTGGCTAGACTCACTCGAGTACTGTACACCTACTTCACCGCCTCTCCTGACCGGAAAGGAGAAAGCGTCGTGCTCAAAGCACGCCGGGCGGTCACGCACAGTACTGGTGATCGGACAGACGCCTCATCGATCTGCGGACTCATAAATGCGGTTCATTAATGCTGGTCAAATCCACTCGGATAGTAGTCGTTTGTTGCCTCACATACAAGAATGGGCCTTCCCATCGTAGGTGACAGGACATAAAGCACAATCCCTGGAATGACCGTTCATGGTTTCGAGGAACAGCTAGACGTCTCTGAAGAAGATGTGGTCACATCCCACAATTCAAGGAGGAGTCAAGTTGTCCTTCTCCCATTTAAAAGCCTCTTCCGGCACACTGGAGGAGAGGTCGCAAAACTTAGAGAAAAGAGTTGAGACCAAGCTCTCTGCATAACCTTTTTGCATTGCAGCACCACTGCTTAGTTCCGAGCTCCGATCGCCGGCGAACTAAACAGACCCGAACTCTCTCAAGTTGAGCTTCTACTGCGAACTGAAGCTCTCCAGCAACCTCATTCGAACGGTCCAAGGGAAGCAGACTCGACACGAGCATCGAGCGAAGCATCCTGTAGCCACCTAAAAGTCCCCACACAAAACAAAGAGGGCCTTCCCTCTGCTTCTGTTGTAACTATTTGATCATTAGTTTGTAATAAGCCTTCTTATAAATACAAACGAAACTCCCCAAATCCAGGTTCGCCTAACGGTCGACTCGCCAGCATGAGTCAGGAGCGATCAGGATGGCGGAAATTTGCTCTTCGCTCAACTCGCCTGCCCGAGTTCGGAGTCAAATCCGCCTGCAGACCCAAGTCTGCCTGCTCGCCTGCAGCTCGAATCTGCCTGCAGTCCCGAATCTGCCTGCAGTCCCAAATCCGCCTGCAGACCCCAAGTCTGCCTGCGCACCTGAGCTCGCCTGCAGACCC
>NC_033802.1:26567369-26583473 GCF_001876935.1 Asparagus officinalis
GAACAGATTTGACCTGGTTGGAGGTCGGTGGAACTTCACCCGATGCAACTTTGGCATCAATTGGGGTGAGATCTTCGTTGGTATTCTGCACTTCTTCGTACCAATGGACTTTTCTCCTGGAGGAGAACTTCTTGGACTTGCGGGGGGAGGTGGATCCGGACGAGGAAGACAGATACTCCTCGAACTTTTGTTGGTCGAATTCATACTCGACCTCCTCCTCGACCGGGATTGAGATCCGCGGCTACGACGCAACGATCTCGGCAGCGAGATCGGTGGCTCCCACTGTGGTCGCCAGATTATTCGCGGGAAAAATTATTATTTTCATTGAAGTCATTGCTTTCTCAAGTAATAGTTTTTCGATTACAAAAGATCCGGTCTTTTTATAAGATCCGGTTACAACAAAATCAAAGAAAAAAGAAAAATTACAACTCTCTTTCTTTCGAACAAATCGCAAGATCCTGTTTTGCGGTCTCTTGCTTGTGTGGGTTCTTCGCCTGCGTCGGGGTTAATCCGTGGACCACCGCGCGATCTTGATCCGGTCGGATCTACACGGTATGACGGGTGTTATTTCACGAAGGAAATAACAGCCGGGGGTACTATTTCACCAAGGAAATAATAGCCTTTAGTAATCGAAATCGACCAAGCGAAATCGATACTCTTCTCGGGATCAAAAACCAAGTTTTGATCCGGAGGATTACCGTGTGGATCTCAGATCTGATCTCTCTCTCTCGAACTCCTGCCTTGTTTGACATGGATGATCGCCGAGAACCAGATCTGAAAATGTCCAAGTCTTCAAAGCTTCAAAACTCCAAAGTTGAGCTCTCAATCCAGCAGAGTTTCGGCTCCAAAAGTTCCAACCTCCAAAACAATGAGCCTACCTCTCTATTTATAGGCATCTGAAAGCGGATTTGGGCTCAGATCTAAGCCCAGATCAGAGTGTGGCTCGACTCGGTTTTGGCCGGGTGTTTGCCGTTGTGTCCGTTGTCCGGTTTCGCGGTTTATCGGTTTATCCGAGCTTCGTCATTGATCTGAACTCTGATTTGGCAGTCCGGATCCTGATTTGGCAGTAAATCCGCTTCGGTGTTCAAGTTCGAATCCGTTCTACTGTTGGATGACTCGTTGACTCACCGAACCGTTAGCTTGATTCCGCACGCGAGTGGATTTATTCTGTTGTTCGCGTGCGGTTCGTTAACCTCGTCGCCTCTTTAATCCATTTCGTCACGTGTCACTTGGCTTCGGTGTTGTGGACTAACGATCGTGTTTAGATACGTCACCCGATGGTTCGTTGGTTTGTCAAATCACCATGCCGAGCTGTGTTAAGGGACCTATAGGCAGTTTTATACGCCTACAACCTCCATGAGATGTAGCGGCTGGATCCTCTATCCCAGAGGACTGAATAGTTAATCTAACACGGGGAATCCTCAATCTCTTCGGAGACATATCGAAAAGATGAGATCTTGACCTAAAATCAAAAGTTGAATTAGGGTTTTGGGTGAGATTGCAAATAAAACTTCAAAATAACACATGGCTCAAACCCTAGCTTCGGTTTTCATCAAGGATCAAGAGGAAAGAAGTCTTGGAGAAGAGGGGAGCAAGGAAAAGAGATCATACCTTAAGAAAGATTTCGAAACCCTAGGAGAAAACTTCCCTTCGAACAAGCAAAATCAACCAAAATCGAAGAGATGGAGAAGACAAAGGGTTAGGAAACTCTTTTATAGGGTTTTCTAAGAAAATTTGAAATCAAGATGGCGGCTAAACGAGGCCTAAAAGAACCCGAGACTCGGATTTAAAGAAGCCCGGATCCAATGTCTCACTTTTGAGCGAGACAGTGGATCTTATTTTGCTCCGCATGACAGTGGATCTTGGCTCGCTCATGCAAGACAACAAAACCCGTCTCACGCAAAATCTTCATCCAACATGCCTCTGAAGCGTATTTTGATGTAATCTCATATCTAGTATATTTATTACACTCCGATGAGTATATGAGCATAAACTGCTTCTCTGTGAACCTCCGACAGATATATGAGGTTAAATTGCTCCCTGAAACTCTGATGAGTATACAAATATAAATTGTTCCTCCATGCTTCAACGCCATAAGAGCTTAAACTGTGTAGACTCTAGCTACGTACGAGTATAAACTGTGTTTACACAGCAGCAGAAGCCAACATCCTGCCACGTACCAGCATTTATTCCAAGATATGGTTCAGATAATTCTATTCTGAAATTACCCCTGGTAGTTCAATTGCAATTCAGCTACGAGCTCCTAACAAAGATGACCAGTTCTACATCAACTTAACGACACGGGCTAATTCAACTTCTAAAAAATCAACACATCAACTTTAGTTCTAGATTTTAACAATGGTCAACGACGTCACAATACTAGAGGTATTTCAGACTACCAGATAAAATCTTGAGGAGCCTGAAGAAGTTAAGGAACTGAAACCACTTATGGGTCTTTCTACATAGTCCCCTCGATAAAATACTAAAGAGACTGAAAGCAGGGCTATCTTGTCCAAAGTATTTTAGACTCCTTGATAAAATACTAAGGAGGCTGAAAACTTTGGAGGGAGTATCTATAGGAATCAAATATTGCCTATAGGTCCTGAATACAGCTCAAGATGTAGAGAAGATGAAGAATGTCACCATCTAAGTTAGAGGGGCTAACCAAAGCAAAAGAAACCAAATAAGAACACAAAATAGTGCAAAAGTGGACTCGAAACTGTCTCACGGTTAGTGAGACAGCACCCGTTGTCTCACAATCGAGACAGTGAAAGACGTCTCTCCAACTACGAGACAGCCTTTCAATTCTTTTGATAGTTTTGTGGCTTTTTGTAGGGTCCACATGGCTCTTTAACTCTTTGGGAACATTCAAAAACATGGAGAGGCCATTACAAACTAAAAATCCACCCACAATCTGTGAAAATCGCGGCATTTAACAGAATGGGCGGCAGTTACAAAACTGACCAAAACCATCCCTTTGGCCGAGACAGTAAACACTGTCTCGCACAAAAGAATTATTGGTTACCAGTTGTTTCAATTTCTTATATTTGGTTACGGCTTGAAAAGGCTATAAATACCTTCCTCACACACTTGTGAAGGGAGAGAGCATAATCCATGTGGAGAGACACAAGCTTTGGCGAACTTTGATTAAAAAAGAGAGAGTTCTTCATCATTTTCAAGCTTCCTTAAGAGCCTTTAGTGTTTCCTCAATTTCAAACTTTGATTTAATTTTGATAAGAGTATTTATCTTACTTTGCTAAGATATCTACTTCTGTTCTTGTTTCCAAGTCGAAACATCAACATCAAGCCTTCTTCGTGATCAAATTGGATCGTTGAATCGGTGGTCCACGGATTAACGCATCCCCGACATAGGCAAAGATCCCACGCAAGCAGATGCTAATAAATAGTTTTTGCATTTGTTTCTAGGGAGAATCTCAATTTTGTTTTCGTTATAAAGAGAAGTTTTGAAAGTGTAAGGCTCACTCTTTTGTTTCCGTCAAAACGATTGTAATGGAAGCTACAATGAAACTTGTTCCTGACGCAAACAGTGGGGGACTTGATCTGGGCGGAAGCGATGCTGGGGATGACGACACAGATGATGAGGTTGATGCTGAGGAGGTTGGCGAGGTAGGAGAGGGCTCATCCAAGCAGGCTGATGAGGGCTCAGCTCGAGATAGTTGAGTAATTTCACCCGAGAAAGATAAAGGGGACGAGCCGGAAGTACAGTCGACTCCCTTGTCATCTCTTGGTCCTGGTGTCAATCCATCTTGGTCTTCAAATCTTCCTCGGAGCCTTTGTATATCCATGTATTTTTTTTTGTATATTGTATTGTAAATGCCTTAAAATATAAATAATATTTTTTGTCAATTGGTACTATCTTTTGTGTTCATGTTAAACTATGCTTGGTTTTATGGATTGGGATGACTCAATTTTGAATCTTGAATTGCTAGTCAGTTTAGTGGTGTGTTAGGCCCTTTTTATATAATGATTTCATGAACTAGTAACATATGCCTTTGGCTTATGAAAATGATGCCAGGATGTTATATTTATATTTGTCTTGTGAAAAATGGGAAGTGTTCACTGCTAGAGTCGACCAAGTCCAAGTACACATAGACATGAATTGGAACAGCTTGATAGAGTAGGCTTAGTGAATGATATTTTAATTGAATAGACTGATAATGGATTGAGAATTAATGATAACTCGTTGAAAATGTTGTTCGAGTTGACTTCATTGAGGGCCAACTAACACCGCATTTTAGTCGGCTACGTGAGCTGTCGGTCCATTGAGTCGATCACTTAAATTTGATGGGCTGGGCCCAAGCTCAGGTTTAAATAGTTGTCGGTTGTCAAGTTTGAGGAGCATTTATAGAGGAAATGATGAGGCGCTGTTGAGGTGCCCTTTTGACATCATCGAATGTAAGGCGTCGCATCAAAAGAAGGGTGGCGCTTTGTTTTTCGTAAGGCACTTTAAGATTTTGAGGTCGATCTCAGTCGTTCATCCTTGATTGAGTTGACTGTTCTGATCTTGGAACGTGTCACCATCAGGGGTCTATATATATTTCCCTCTTGGAGAGATTCTTCTTCCACACTTCTTGCCCTAGCTTCCAAGATTAGAGTTTCTTGTTTTTGTTGATCTTCTATTCTAACTTTCGACGATCTTCGATGGCCTTCGATGCTTTCACCACTGGCCATAACGAAATGAGGATCAACCTTCTTCGACCCTTCCACTCGAAGCTTTATATAGTAGGAGCTCGAGGTTTATTATGAGCGCTTTGATCTTCCCAAGGCTTTTACTTTGTCGGCAATGTAGGCAAGTAAAATTGCTTCTATCCCTAACAAAGGAAGCTTTTGGATATGGACGAGTTGTGCAATAAGACACAACAACTTGGAACAAGCAAAGAAGCTCAAAGGTTCACGTGCAAGGCTGAACTTCGCCTAAATTTCGCCCACAAAGAACGAAGTTCGTCTGAATACAGAACTTCGCCTGAAAGCTGAACATCAACTAAAGTTCACCTACGAAGAACGAACTTTACCTGAACATTCAAGTCAGTATGAATGAAGTTAAGTTCACCTGAATACTTGACTCTGCTGACGAAGTCAAGTTCACCTGAATACTTGACTTCTCGAGCAAAGCCAGATTCGCCTGATAACACAGCTTCACCTGAATCAACCACGCAGATCCAAGTTCACCTAAATACTTGACTCTGTGGGGAAAAGCCAAGTTTGCATGAATGAAGATAAGTTCGCTTGAACACTTAACTTCGCCTACGAGGTTCGCCTGCACATTCCAACTCTCCTGTAAGTTCATCAAGCTCGCCTAAACGGTCAAGCTCGCGTGAACGTCAAGTCCGCCTGCACCGCTTGGCTAAGTTAGCCACTAAAGCTTAAAACGTGGAAGTTGTTATGCCCACTTCCAACATTCTTAGGGGGTGGTTACATGCTGTTCTTCTCTATAAGTAGCCACTAATTGCTACCAAAAGAGGAGGCAGAGGAGAGAAGAGGGACCAAACTTTGAGATTTTTGGTGCACTCGGTATAAGCAATCAAGTCTTTATCGGCCTTCAAGCATCCTAGCTCGGGTGCTCGAACTCAAAAAAAC
Organism: Asparagus officinalis; assembly: GCF_001876935.1. Classification (NCBI taxonomy): domain Eukaryota; kingdom Viridiplantae; phylum Streptophyta; class Magnoliopsida; order Asparagales; family Asparagaceae; genus Asparagus; species Asparagus officinalis. The sequence continues at coordinate 26,572,968 of NC_033802.1, forward strand.
AAAACTTCTATCACACGAGAAAGTTTGTTGATAACCTTGTTCGAATCGTTAACGGGAAGTAAACTCAACTCAATCATCGAGTGAGGCATCCTTTCGCCCCAAAGACATCACGTTAAACAAAAGAGAGATTAGATTTATTCTCTCTTCTTTTGTGTAAAAAAAGATTTGTAATTTGTAATACACAAATCAATCAATACAAATTTATAATCATATTTTACAACCTACAAAAGATGGTGACTCAGCTAGGGAGATACTGAAAGCACCCCTAGAGGGGGGTGAATAGGGTGAATATTAATCTAATCCGATATTAATGCCAATTAAAACTTATTAACAAATATATCCTAACAAGATTAATATATAATGAATTATCTGCAAGGATATGTAAACTAAGGGCAAATAAACATGAAACAATGGCGATATAGAATGAAACAAAGCACAAAAGAAATACGCTAAGACAAACACAAAACAAGGAAATGATCACGGAGTTCGGACCCCACAACCTACGTCTCCGCTCCCCACTCCCGGTGAGAATCCACTAAACAATTAGGTTTTCAACGTTCACCCAAAAATGTTTACACCTCACAAGTTCGGTTTTCTAGCTCACCGAAAACTTTACAACTCACACTTGTAACTACACAAATACCACCTCAAGTGTTGGCCTCTCACGTGTCACCTTCCTCAAGTGTTCGGAATTACGACCTATCTCTAGCCTTTACCACCGACCCCACTCCTCTTGGAACCGACCACGTCTCTCACCTCTACACTCCTCTTGGTGTATTTGTGCAATACAATATGACCTCATAATAAAAGCTCAAATACAAATTATGTTCTCTACAATGGATAAGAACTCAATGTAAGCTCACTCTCAAAGATACACAATCCCACAACCCAATTATACAATATGTGTAAAATACTAAAGCTCAATGGTTATATGTGTAAGCAATGAGAATAATATAAACTCAATTGAAATCTAGCTTTTATGAAAATGATAAACAAACTTATAAATATCTAGAGATTGAGATTAAGAAATCTTCTCTAAAAACAAGATGGAGAGATGTAAAATTGAAAGCTCAAACCAAAGTTGATCTCCTCTTCTTGTGAAACAATCTTCACAAACCAAACTTGTAAACAAACACTTAAACAATCTTAAAACACCCTTTTAAACTTGTTTAAAACTCTCTTGATTACCCTCAGAAGTTAGATGGTATGGGGTATATAGGATCATAAAACAAGCCCCAAAACCAAGCGAAAACCAAGGGAAAAAGACAAAAAAAATGGAAATCTAAAAATTTGGAAAAACTAACTATTGGAAAGCCGTCGGTCGACTGATGAATAGTATCAGTCGACTGATGAGCTGACCGTTATAGGCAGCTTACAGGCCATCGGTAGACTGAAGACCTCATCAGTCGACTGATAATTTATAAGTCATAAAAATAAAAACTTATGCACTTTCCAGACGATTTCATCGGTCCACTGATAAACTCTATCAGTCGACTGATAACAGGTTATCAGCCTGAAATGAACAGTAAAACTGAACTTTAAACCTCTTTAAAAATAGCAAATAAATTCCAAAAATTATGAAACTTTGGGAAATGCTTGTAAACATGAAAATGAACATGTTACGAAAAGAAATTTTCAAATTTCATCTCCCAATTGTGAAATCTCATCATTTTACAAAATTATGCAAAACATGAAAACACAACAACACATGTTTATGACAAAATGACTTAAACAAACTTTTGAAACTTTGTAAAGTAATTCTATAGACTTGATAAAAGATATAAACTATAGTTGTTATGTCTATAAATCAAAAACATAATATTTTTTAAAATACAATAGAATATAAAACATATGAATATGTATATGAATGTATATTTGTTTCATATCAATATAACTAAACTAAAATAACTTATCCACATAAAAACAAACATATATGTATATAAACATAAATTTATTTGTTTGTAAAAACTTTGTTTGTGGATAAAACCCAAAAAGAATAAACTCATAAAATGTGTGTGTGTATATGATATTGAGCTTAAAGTACCAACACACAAAGTATAAACTCCTCAACTAAATTACCCTAGCTTGATTGGTCTTCAATATGCTTGTCTTGATAAACTTTGCGGATAAAGCTTGATCTTGGATCTTGACTTGAAATGTATTTCTTTATACCACTATATCCGCCAACCTCCATTTGATATGATCGTTATAGCGCAATTCCATCCAACCTCTAACATTGATATTTGTGTAGATTACCTAACAAAATAAATGCAAGAACTCGACGCACAATGTTAGGAATTGTTTGTAATCATCAAAACAAGATTAGGGAGTAGGCTCATAACCATGAGGCTAACAGATACCATTCCTTCATATGAATTGGTGGTGGTGCAGTTCGACGAGGTTGTTGCAGGGACTATCATTGAGTCCCTCATCATTGAGTTTGATCAAGCCAAGTATGAAGAGTACTTATCTTCTGCTTCCTCTAGTGGCAAGATGTCATGTAAGTATGACAAAATCTTATGTGTGACTTGGCCCCAGCAAGCTAAGGCTATCATGCCTGAGAGCTCTACCCGAGCAATCACTGGAGGTTCCATTCCCCCTAAGACAATTGATGCATGCCGAAAGGCTAAATATGCAAACCAAGGAGTCACTCGTTGGGTTGTTAAGCAATCCACACAAACTCCTATCTCCGAGTGGACCAAAGTTCTTGTTTGCAAAGATCATGCCTTCACCATCGATGTGAGCATTCCTCTCTTAAAGAGGGCCAAACAGAGGCGACGACAAGCCCACGCTAGCCATAAAGCACGTGCCCTAATGTCCTTTGATGGCCTGAATTATTATTCAGGCCTGAGAAGCAATGTTGGTTCCAAGAACAAAGGCAAGTTCCTAATTCTGCAAACTACGCAGTTCAGGTAGACCATACATTACTGGCAAAATTTGCCATTTAGGCGGACTGCATATTGCTAGCGAAGGTCACCAATGAGGCAGACTTCCCCAGTCAAGCAAACTTCATCAATCAGGCAGACTTAAGTCAACTGTTGAACATTGCCAGCCTCGCCTGACAGCTTAACCCCATCTGCAAACTGAGCTTCGCTAGAAAGGTAAAGTGGTTGAAGTTTATCCGATAGGCGCACTTCGCCAGCGTGAGCAAACTAGACACATGCAAGTCTGCCAAACAGGCCAAGCTCACCTGGAAGACAGGAGGCTGAACCTCGCCAAGTTTGCTAGACTGTATCTCACCACAAATAGACTCAAGTTTGCCAAATAGGCGAACCTCACCAGACTAGGCAACTTCGCCTGTCAAGGCAAGTCCACTAGAATTCGACGCTTGACGATTTTCCCAAATGCCCTCTTAGGCTTTCTTCTTATAATCACTCAAGTGGTCCTTCTGATGTTGGGGGTTGTAAACATCGACCCGCGGGGGATCTTAGAGAACACCTGACACACAAACACAGTATTCATGGGGTAACACCTTAATGCCACTATGAGAAGCTGATCACGACGATACTTGCTGGGTGTCAATGTGGTGAATGGTCAAAACCATCAGTGTTCGAGAGACTTTCTGAATGACCAGTAGAGACAAGACTTCCTTGCCGAAGACGTAACCGTATAAGGAAACAAGCTCTCGATGAATTGGATCTCCCAGCTACAACTATTAACATGACGGGGAAGTCCAAGGCAAAGAATTTAGACTCTTCCGACACTGACTTTTTGCCAAGACTAAGAAGCCTCTTCATTGAACCTAAGGGTGTTTACTGTAGGCAATAAAAATTATCTTTACACAAGAGAGCTCAAACCTCGCCTATTTGAGTTCGCATGCGTGCTCAAAGCAAACAAAGCTCATCTATTTGCTTGACTTGCCAGCACAAGTCAAGCTCGCCTGCATTCAAGAGGCCAAGCCAAGCTTGCATGTTTGTTTGGCTCACCTGCACGAACCAAACCTCGCCTGTTTGTTTGGCTCGCTTGCATGAGCCAAACCTTGCCTGATTGTTTGGCTTGCTTGCACGTGCAAAACCTTACCAACCTCATCTGTTTTCTTGACTCGCCAGTACGAGTCAAGCTTGCCTGATTATCGAGCTTGCCAGCACGAGCTCGACCTCACCTGAATGACTTGCTCACCGCATGAGTCAAGCCTTCCTGTAGTGAGTTCCCCACACGAATTCAGCTTGTCAACGAACGCCAGCTTACACGCTCGAGGGGCCCGCCAACCGACCCCGCCTATTCGCCAAGCTCGCCTGAACGTTCAAGCAGCTCTCAAGCTTTCCTGCAAGCTTGTTAGCCCTGTATGAATAGTGCAAACAGTCGCTTGCTTGTAGGAGTGGGCCCACTCACTTCCCACGTCTTGGGTAATGAGGCATAGCTCCTATCACCCCTATAGTGGTCATATCCCATAGCTATAGGGGGAGTATGCTACTCCTTACTCCTATTAGTGGTCACATCCCACAAATCAAAGGATGACCCATACCATCCCTTGCCTATTTATAGGACCCCTTTGCCAACGTAAAAGAGAGTCAGCTAACAATTTGGTTGAGAATCTGGGCATTTTCAAGACTCTTCAACCAGAGGCTAGTCTAGCATCTTGAGGTTGGTTGGTTGGCTAGTCTGGTCTTGCTCTTGGCAGGTGTTGAGGCTCTTCAAGCAGAGGCTTCCTTTGGCTTGCTTGGTTGAACATTCTTGGCTACAAACTTGGATTGTTGAAGTAGACTCAATCTAAACTCTCAGATTTGAGACTCATTAGCTCTCTGCAAACTCTTGCATTATAGCCCTCTCTAAGCTTTCAGACTTGATATTCATCAAGCGTAGATATAATCAAACTCAATCACACAATAGCTTCTACTGCGTACTGAAGCTCAATCGCGATTTCGATTGGATCATCCGAGGAAAGCAAACTTGACTCAAGCATTAGAGAGAGGTGTCCTATCGCTACTGAAGAACCCACGTTAAACAAGAAGAGCATTCTCTTCACTTCTGTCATAATTTTTAATTCTTGATTTGTAATAAGCAATTCTTATCAATACAAATCTCCATTGAGAACTAAATTTTACTCCCTACAGAAGATGGCGACCACAGTGAGAGAAACCATTTCTTCAGCCGAAATGGTGATGGCGTAATTTGACGAAATTGCGGAAGGGACGATAGTCGAGTCCCTTGTGATTGAGTTCAACCAAGCTAAGTACGAGGAGTACTTATCTTCATTCTCCTCTGGTGGCAATACATCTCACAGATGTCATAGTATTAATGTCGTAGATCCTCGTATTAACAATTATCTCTGATAGCCAACTCTTCAACATCCATTAAAAATACTCTGTCAAGTAGTAGCTTAGCATGCGATGAGCCCTACTTGTCACTTGATTAGAATAGTGATCTACCATGCAATGATTCTCTACCTAATCTTTCCAAATGTTCTATCTCCTTAGAATGATAAAAAATAGTGGCCTACCATGTGATGTGCCTCTATTCTAATCACAGTCATTATACTCCCATGTCACTGAATGACTTGATTATTTACACACCGTCATTCCTGCAAATGACGTTATTCATTGATAATAACCTACCATGTGATGTGTCTCTATTCTAATCATAGTCATTATACTCCTATATTACTGAATGACTTGATTATTTCCACACCGTCATTCCTGCAAGTGATGTTGTCCAAGATAGTGGCCTACTAGGCGATGTACCCCTATCTATCCTCTCATTCCCGAATAGTGACCTACTAAGCAATGAGTCACTATTTAGATTTGAGATCGTTATTTTACTAATGATATCACCACACTCCTTCGGTCATTCCCGCAAATGACCATTCCTTGAAAAAGAAGGCTACCATGTAATGAGCCTCGTTTTCACATTTCCAAGTTAAGCTGTTACGCTGAACAGCACAACCAAACTTGATTACGACTTAACCATTGTAATCATATTTAATTCTTAATCTGATGCCTTGAATGGCTAAGGATAAAAGAGAAATTTTAGCATTAAGCCTAAGAGAAACTCCTCGATAATTTACCATGCTAAGGGGAAAAGCATGGCTAGTCCAACTCAAACGACAGTTGGTAAAGACACATCAAGTCCGTTGATAGCTGAGGGTTTGCTAAAAATCCTAAGTTCAAAGTAATTCAAACCCCATACAATCCAATTTAGGTCTAAAAACTTTGAAGGGGGCTTTGTAGGCAAGTAAAATTGCCTCTATCCCTAACAAAGGAAACTTGTGGACATGGACGAGTTGTGCAATAAGACACAGTAACTTGGAACAACCAAAGAAGCTCAAAGGTTCGCCTGTAAGGCTAAACTTCGCTTGAAATTCGCCTGCAAAGAATGAAGTTCGCCTGGACACAGAACTTCGCCTGAAAGCTGAACATCGCCTAAAGTTCACCTGCGAAGAACGAAGTTTTCCTAAACACTAAACTTCGTCTGAACATTTAAGTCCGCATGAATGAAGTCAAGTTCACCTGAATACTTAACTCCACTGACAAAGTTAAGTTCGCCTGAATATTGGACTCTGTGAGCAAAGCCAAGTTCACTTGATAACATGGCTTCTCCTAAATCAACCACGCAGATCCAAGTTTGCCTGAATACTTGACTTTGCGGGCAAAAGCCAAGTTTGCCTGAACGAAGTTAAGTTCGCCTAAACACTTAACTTCACCTACGAGGTTCACCTATATGTTCCAACTTGCCTGCAAGTTCATCAAGCTCATCTGAACGGTCAAGCTCGCCTGAACATCAGGTTCGCCTGTACAGCTTGATCAAGTCAGTCACTAAAGCTTAAAATGTGGGAGTGGTTATGCCCACTTCCCATGTTCTTAAGGGGTGGTTACATGTTATTATTTTCTATAAATAACCACTAATGGCTACCAAAAGAGGAGGCGGAGGAGAGAAGAGGGACCAAACTATGAAATGTTGGTGCACTCGGCCTATAAGCAATCAAGTCTTTGCTGTCCTTCAAGCATCCTAGATCGGGTACTTGAACTCCATAAAACAAAACTTCTACCACACGAGGAAGTTTGTTGACAACCTTGTTCGAATAGTCAACATGAAGCAACCTCAACTCAAGCATCGAGTGAGGCATCCTTTCGCCCCAAAAGACCCCACGTTAAACAAAAGAGAGATCATATATATTCTCTCTTCTTCTGTGTAAAAGAGATTTCTAATTTATAATACACAAATCAATCAATACAAATTTAGAATCATATTTTACAACCTACAAGCGCGAAGGGAATCTAAAGCGGTGTATCATCACGGTGACGATAGGTTGGCTCTCTATCTAAAGCATTTGGAGGATGGGCTTTGATTGCTACTTCACCCTTTCATTCGCCATGTGTTTGTTCGGCTCTGGGGGTATCCCCTTCTCAGGTCATGCTAAATTCAATCGCCACTTTGGTATCACTTAGGGTGATCTGTCATCGGGTTAGCGTCGACCCAAGTCTGTGTCTGTTCGGATACCTTGTCAATGTTAAGATGATGAAGAAGGAGGGACATTACTTATTCCAGAATGTGTGTGGCTTCAAGTTGGTGACAAACATTCCTGGCTCTAACAAAGATTGGAAGAAGTTCATATAGGTTTTTGGAGCTGACCCCATTCTACCTTGTCCGATTTGGCCTGAGATCAAGAAGGACGTGACTAAAGTCGTGCTTGCTTTCGGCTAAAGAGGTGCAGAAACTTGAAAGGATTTAGGCTTATGCAAGGTCACGAAAGATCAACAACCTCTTCGAGTTGGTCGTTCTTTGAGTAGTCTGCGTATCTAGGATTCCACCGACTGAAGTTGATACCATCCAAGTGGCAGTCTTAGCTATCTCATTGAAGGAGGAGAAGGGGGCCGACCCAACTTCATCGAGGCTAGGCTTAACTATAAGGCCCCAAAAATGGTTGAGAGAGCACCTAGCTCCCTGCCGAATTTGCAGCTCAGTTGGCAGGGCCGAGTGCAACCACTAAAGCCGAGAGATCAGAGAAGAAGAGAATAAGGATGAATAGGGGCCAAGGGTCACATTTTAGTGTCGAGCCAACTCTAGCCGAATCAGCGAAAGTATATGTTTCTGCTCCAAGTCCCCAGGTTGGTTCACATTTGAATGCCATTCCCTCTAAGTTGACCTAGATCATTATTGTCGATGAGGCTTCTCCTGCTCAACCAATAGGCGGAGAAGAGGTGGTTGAGCCTATGGAGGCTAAAGTCTGGATTTAGGAGTCCGCTGTTCAGGTTCTCCCTTCTGAGCTAGCCCACAGGCCTAGCAAGGAGCTTGATGATATTCTAATCCCGGCCATAGAGGGGACGGCCCAAACTTAGATGATGGAGGAGTCAGCGGAGTCGACAAGGCTCTGACCATAGAGGGTGGCTTCATATGGCCGTTCTACCACCGTGTTGATGAGCTCGACCCCGAAGTGTAGGGGAAGTTGAAGGCTACGCTGATGAGCATGTGAGAAAAAAGCCCTCAGTACGAGGGGGAGCCGCCTACAAATTTCATATTCTTCCCTATGAAGTATCTTGACAAGAGAGGCTTGGTTCTAGAGTCGCAAGCAGCCTAGTCTCAGACTTTGTGTCAATTCTCTCTTACAAGGGATGACGACATGCTTACAGCGACGCCTAGCATTGGCCTCTATCAAGCCCGAGAGGGTTCTAGCAAGAGCTATTTTCCCGACTCAATCAAGAGCTATTTTTCCCGACTCGAGCTTGTGCAAAGCCTCCCAAATAACTTTAACAAAGTGCTTGAGGAGGAGAGGATGGGTCGGGAGGTAGCTGAGTGGAAAGTTATGGCCTTAGAGACCGAGCGGGTGGCATGGAATAGGAGTGAGGGTAGATAATGTCAGGAGATAGAGGTGAGGGAAGAGATGATCAAGGGGCGCCAAGACATCACAATAAGCAATCGGCCACGATTTCTAAGCTTAAGGAGGAAATTGGCCATTACTAGCATGAGATCCTTGATCGAGAGGGTCAAATCAAATATCTAACTGAAGAGGTCCATAGTGAGAAGTGCGCGAGACTTGATGCTCAGGAATGTGCTCGGTCAGATCACTTGGCGGCTCAAACCTTGAAGATGGATCTTAAAGAAGAGCAGTCTGCCCATGAGACATCTTCAACCAACCTCTAATCTTAGCAGGATCTTCTTTCCTTATTGGTGTCAGAGGATTATAGGGGGAAAATTATAGAGAAATACCGCAATAGCCCCTGGGCAAAGTGGAGGTGACATTAGCCTGCAATGCAGGTTTCGACTATCTTCTGGAGTAGCTCCCTCTTGAATCCAGACTCGCCCCAGACCATATCTTTTACCCCTCTCGTGTCGCCAACTGTGTTGGTATTTTAAAGGAGATAGAGATGAGAGGAGGGGGGATAGTGTTGGATGTAGATGATGGGGATGATGTAGATCAGGAGCTGGTGGAAGATACTGTTAGGGGCGATGAAATCGCCACCGCTGCTGCGTAGCCAACTCTTGCTCCCATGTCGAGTGTTGCTCTTCCTAGTCTAGCTCCCGACCGAAGCCAAAATCCTTGAGGATTTAGTGTATCCCCTTTTTTGTAAATACAAATGTGAATAGCAGTGTAAATGTCTTGATATATGAATAAAAATCACTCTTTTGCCCTCTTGATTGGCGTAAGTATTTTGGTGTAGCTTTATCCTGCCTTGAGATTTGCAATTGTGTTGTATTCTTTTTTTTTTTGAGGGGGGGGGTTGAAGTGACTTGGCTATATGTGCGGTAAGTGCCACTTCTCGATCTTGTTATATGCCTTGGCAACATGCCTTTGTCTTGTTCACAGATGAGGCTAAGGTCTTTAGAGTCGGCTGAATAGATGGGATGCCTTGGTTTTACCGTAAATAGGTACCAAGGTCATTAGATGTAAGGATCATGAATTTTTGATACTAGTTAAAATAATTTTTTAGTATTTTAAAATATTTAATTATGATTTTTAAAAGAGTATTTATATTTTTTTTCTCGAATTTCTATAATTTTCTATGATTTAAAGTCTAAGTTTTATATTTATTTAAATGATTTTAATATTTATAAATTTATTTAGTGTAGTAAACATTTCTAGAATTTATCCGTTATGTTACTAATACTATTATGTATCATTTTGAATAATACATTGTATTGTTATTATTATTACATATATTTTCGTATAATACGTTGTATTATTAATTACGTGTTATTTGTATAATTTGTTGTATTATTTCTACTGTTATATATTATCTATCGTATTAGCACAACTGGTACGTTTTACTGTGCGGATAATTACCCCATAATTATTTGATTTTAAATATAAGTAAATATATTTTATTTATTAATTATTCTCGTTTAATTGTACAATATGGGTATATTTCTACTATTTCGTATCAACTGTTGTATTAACACAACATGTACGTTTTTATTTGTAGATAACTTTTCTGTAATTAGATTTATTTTAAGTACCCGTAATTATTTTATTTTAATTATTTCTCGTTTAAACCCTAACCCTAATATATTATATATATATGTTTATATTCTCTCTCTCTCTCTCCATCTTTTCTTTTTCACGCCGCCGCC
>NC_033802.1:26584391-26652689 GCF_001876935.1 Asparagus officinalis
TATATATATATATATATATATATATTTAAAAATTATCTTGTAGAAGAAATCATTTTAGAATGATAACTATTTTTAAAAAGAAATTATTTAGGAAAATAGACTATTTGAATTAATGAGAATTTATCTTATAAAAAGATTATTTTTGAATTTATGAATTTATTATTTTAAAAGATTATATTTAGAATTATTATAATGAGAAAAGAACTTATTTTGGAAAAAGGAATTATTTTGAAATTAAATTAAAAGAATTTAAATTGTAAAAGGAATTATTTTGAAGTAAATAAATTTATTATTTCAGAATATTATTTTAGAACAATTTTATGATTCAAATTCTTAATCTTGATTATCTGATATGCTATGATATTATTGTACATGATTAGTTGCATTGATTATTCCTTGTTGTGATTGAGAACCGTTAGGAGTTTATGACTATAGTGACCTGTGTGACATGAATAAGACCTAGAGACACGTGTTGTGTTGACTTAGCAAAACAAGAAGAGTTGGGATGGGGAAGTCATGGTTCATGTGATCGGATAAGACTGTTGATGTATCTTCCAGACTAGAACCAGTGAACCGTTTCGCACTGGGGTTAGTTTGTTAGGCCATGTGAACCGTTTCGCACTTGGTCAGTGGAATCGTTTCGTCACCCGAGTTCTGCTTGAGTTCGGACTAGGCTAAAATCGGATTGCGTGTAGTCCTCTCACCGAACCGTTTCGCGGGTTTGAATGCACGTAGGGGATTTGTGAATAGTCAATTTTCCGGTGATATGAGCGTTGGCTCTGTGTGAGATGTTGATACGAGTTGCCGTGCGAGCACCTTTGATCGTGGAATTATCAGAGGTGGGTTGAGGAGAAATAATAAGAATACAAGAATAACTCAGATTTTGGGCGAAGGAAAATACCTCCTCTAGATTATGAGTATGTAATTTACAATCTCTCACAATCTCACTCTAGAATTGAAGAACAAGCTCTCCAAATCTCAATTACAAGTTAATCTCTCTTGATTTAACTCTCTGATCTAAAAAGATGTTTAGAAACCCTAAAACAATCTCTTATATAGGTGTACAAACGTGGATGGCATCTTGGTAAATAACCAGACCTAAAACCAACAGGAAAACGCGTGAACAGAATCCCAAACGAACCAGGAAACCATCGATGAGTCGACTCATGACTGAGATGAGTCGACTCAACAGAAACTGGACAAAAACTTAACAATCAGCGATGAGTCGACTCATGACAGTCATGAGTCGACTCAACCTGATGAGTCGACTCATAACAGTCATGAGTCGACTCACAGGCTGAAAACTGGGTACTTCGATTCTTCTGCTCGTCGTCTTGTTCCACGCTTCCTCCTGTGTTCCCTTATACTGTTTGACACCCCCTATTCTCATGCTAGTATGAGAATCATCTATCCTCAAGCTCCCATGAGGATCGCTAAGTTCCGAAGAGAAGATACACCCGTATCATGTGTCCCCTCTTTAAGAACTTGAAGTCCCGTCCGGTCTTGACGTCCGATCGGAAACAACTCATTCGTCCCACGTCTCGTCATAGTCACCGTTCGCTCTAAGTTGTAATCCTTTGTCGATGGCTTTTCTGGAAGTCTAATGTACAGCGAGACAAACTTCTTGCTTGCATTTACTAGTCTCTTCGCTCGCGTCACCGTCCCCAAGCTTGTCTCCTTCAGAAGAGATGCCGAACGAAATATGAACTTTACACCATCCTTAGTGAAGGTGTACTTCTGAGCCCGCCTCTCGTAGATCGCATATTTATCCCATAAGTACGGATTACCCAGTATAATCTGACAAACATCCAATGGAACGACATCGCATGTGACCTCGTCAATATACAACTCGTGGAGCGCAAATCTGACAGTACATTGATCAACTACACTCAGTTTCTCCTCCTTCTGAATCCACCCCAATGGATAGGGCTTCGGATGCTTGACCATCTTTAGACCTAGCATCTGCACCAATGCCTCGGATATCAAATTCTTTTCGCTGCCTGAATCAATAATGGCATCAACCAAACTGGTCTTCACTTGCAACCTAAGAACAAAGAGTTGCTCTCTCGGGTCGTCGTCCTCTTTCGTGGTCTGCTTTCCCGTCATAAGAGTTGGGCTTTGTCATCCCCGGGATTTCCTTCGGACCTTGAGCTATCATGTATGCCTTTTTCTCCTCCTTCCTCTTCAACCTTCTTGGCTTCAGATGAGGATACTTCTCCCAGCACCGATCAGCTTCGTGCCCTGTCTTCTCGCAGTGACTACAAATCACCCCTGCTTTCCCTGGATCACCCTTTTTATTCTCCTCCTTAGATTGAGAACCACTAGACTCACCTCCCATCTGTTTGGAGTCTCCCTTAGCCTCGTTGCCCTTCTTTTGCCTACCCTCAATGGCAATTGCCTTCACGCTCGCCTCTGCAATTGATTCCACCGTGAATAGCCTCATCTCCTTTCGGATGTGATCGCTCAATCCCACCAAATACTTCATAAACATGGAATATTCCTCTATCGCAATATTGAGGACCATCGCCTGCTGCTGGAACTCCGTAGTGTATTCTTGAACGGTTTGATTGACCTTTTGGCGCAAGCCATACCACTTGTACCAACGTTCTTCAAGGAATCCCACCGGATAGAACTGTTTCCTAAGTAGCTCCTTGAACTTGTTCCACGACACCGCCTTCTTCTCCTGCTTGCAATAGGATTTCCACCATGTCAACGCATGTCCTGAAAGCTTCAAAGTCGCGAACACAATCTTCTCTTTCGACGAATAGCCATAAAGAGTAAAATACGTCTCCATCCGCTCGATCCAGTCATCAAGCCTCTCGACGTCAACACTCCCATCATAAATAGGAATCTCCACTCTGAAATCAATCTTCAGATTCTGGTAAGAACTCTTACCCCCTTGATACAGTGCAGCCTTGACGGTCTCGTCCTCCTCGTTGGAGCTTGAAAGCTCGCTCTCTCCACCGGACTCTATAGGTTTCTTCTTAGACCTAGAAGAAGATTCCCCCTTTTCGTTCCCTCCTTGGATGAGACCGACGAGTTTTGTGAGCGTCGACCCTATCGTCTCGATCTGCTTCTCTAATGCATCAATCCTCGCTGAATTATCTCCTTCAGCCATCTTCTCCTTCCTTAAATCCTGGACTCCTTCCAATGAAATAAGGATCTCGCCAAGCTTCTTGTACTGTGAGCGAGTAAGGACCATACACAGTTCCCCCCCTTCTCCGGATCTAGTGCTCTGATACCAACTTGATACGAGTCGCCGTGCGAGCACCCTTTGGTCGCGGAATTACCAAAAGGTGGGTTGAGAAGAGGATGACCAAAACACAAGAACAATTCAGTATAAGGCGAAGGAAAATACCGTGCAAACAGAAACCCAAACGAACCAGGAAACCGTCGATGAGTCGACTCATAAACATGCATGAGTCGACTCATGCCAAGTGAGTCGTCTCATGATGAGGTGAGTCGACTAGTCAGAAACTTTTGACAAAACGGCTGGGTTTCGTGAGTCGACTCATGACAGGTATGAGTCGACTCAACCTGATGAGTCGACTCATAACAGTCATGAGTCGACTCACAGGCTGAAAACTGGGTACTTTGATTCTTCTGCTCGTCGTCTCGTTCCACGCTTTCTCCTGTGTTCCCTTATACTGTTTGACACCTCTATTCTCATGCTATCATGAGAATCATCTATCCTCAAGCTCCCATGAGGATCGCTAAGTTCCGAAGAGAAGATACACCCGTATCAGATGTGACCAGTGACCTGTTATAGAATGGCTAGTTACATGACCTCGTTTCTTAGCTAGGTATGATTTTTTATGAGATGTAGGCCAGTTGTGTTTCTTTTCATACATAGATCGGGGTTAATATTTAATTATCTACAAATTGAGACATATGGTATATACATGAGGGTTTCCTTATTTGGATTATTTCGCTCGACGTACTACGTCTCGAGTTGTAGATTTTTAAATATTAATTCCATCTAGTTGTATGACCTTGTGACTTGGATGATTACTCTGATCGCTAGCTGCATGATCTCGTTACCTGATCAATTTTGGATGCTTTATGTTTATCATGTTTTAGTAGTGTTTTCGCATGTTGATTTTGTCAGATTTCCAGTTACACATTCTTTTGTCATTTCTGTTATCGTATCGTTTTTTGCTTGGGTTTCCGTTCGCTCTATTTGTTTTGTGGGGTCTTGTCGTGTGCCATACACGCTGACGTACACCTGTTTTCTCTGGTGTATGTCAGACTTAGAGGAAGAACAGGTGGGTCCAGATGATTCTCAGCAGGAGTGCCATGTAGACGGAGCAGAAGAAGGAGTCAAAGCTTATTCTTTGATGGTTCCAGTTTATTTTTGTAGTTCTTTCTTTTTCCATTGATCGATGTATTTTTGTATCTCTTTAGTATTCATTTGTTCAGTTTTGTATAAGGGCATGTTGACCCGAATATTATGTCTCAGATGTTATCCCATTTGTGATATGATATATTTATTCTGAGTTTGTCTATTATATTCTTGCTGATTATGATCGGGACCTGTGACTTTGCATTGTATTTATTTCCAGACACTTAGCATATTGGATTGAGAAGAAAAGAAAAGAGAAAAAAATGATAGTGTATATTTCTTCTCAATCTAATACGTCGCGGGCTTGTTCATGTTCCGATTCCCGGGTATTTTGGGAAGCGGGGCGTGACATTAGAGTTGGCTAAGTGATTAGATGCCTTGGTTTTACCCCGAGAGGATATCAAGGTCTTTAGAGCACGTGCCTTGGACTTAAGTTGATGCCAAGGTCTCTTTGAGTTAGTTGAATGGATGCAATACCTTGGTTTTACTCATGTGATACCAAGATCTTTTGGATTGGCCGACTTGTTATGTGTCTTGGTTTTCCCCCAAGATGGCACCAAGGTCTTTAGTGTCGATAAAGTGCTTTGGTTTTACTCATGTGATACCAAGGTCTTTTGAGTTGAAGCCGACCGAGTGGTTAGTACGCCTTGGTTTTATCCCGAGAGGGCACCAAAGTCTTTTATTGATGGTGTGCCTTGGTTTTACTCAAATGATACCAATGTCTTTTGAGTTGAGGTCGATCGAGTGGTAGGTGTGCCTTGGTTTTATCCCGAGAGGGCACTAAGGTCTTTTGTCAATAGAGTGCCTTGATTTTACTCATGTGATACCAAAGTCTTTTGAGTTGAGGCCGATCGAGTGGTAGGTGTGCCTTGGCTTTATCTCGAGAGGGCATCAAGATCTTTTATTGATGGTGGGCCTTAGTTTTACTCATGTGATATCAAGGTCTTTTGTTGTGAGTCGACTCGACTAGGTTCATGCCTTGGGTTTACTCGTAATGACACCAAGGTCTTAGGGTACGTGCATTAGGCTTAGGTTGATGCCAAGGTCTTAAGATAAGTCGACCATGTTGTGACGACTCGGCCTTATGTTCCTATGAAAATTTATAATACTGCTAGAGTACAACAAAATAGAGCTAAAGCTCAAAAAGATTTCATATCCCACGTGACATATTGATGGGGCATAAATGTATACCTTTAGAGTTGCAAGTGCACAACTATCAAGTTATAGTATAAAAAGTTATCGATCCCACAAGGAAGGTGTTTGTAGGAGAAAATTGAAATTGGTTCTTATCTTGTGTGTGTGATAATTAGGAGTATTGAATATGATTGTGGAGAGATAGAGAGAGTGAGAGTGATTGTATGTAAATAAAAACAAAACGAGATTAAGAGTGGAGAGATAAAGAGTGGATGTGATAAAGAGTGAATGTTAACAAAACTAATAAAAGTAAAGAAAGAAAGATAAAATCAAAAAACAAATGAGAGAAAAATCAAGAATAAAGAGGAAAATAAAGAAAGTAAAAGATGGAGGATTCAATTAGAGATATGAGGAATCTAGAATTGAATCCACTAGCTAATTTCATGCAATTTCTAAAGTTCTCACAAATATTAATTCCACATCTAAAAACGCAATTCCCTAGAGGGTTCTAGCCTCAAGGCGAATCAAAGAAAAAGAAAATAAACAAAACTAAAAACTAATCCCGAGAGGGTTCTAGCCTCAAGACGAATAGTACAATAAAATAAAATCTAAATTACTAAATAAATTACAAGAAATAAATGCAAGAATTTAAAGTAAGAAAGTAAGACATGAAAGCAAATCTACTCTATTAAGCATGAAAATAAATCTAAGGCAAGAGGGTTCTATCCTCTTAGCTATTTAAACAAGAAAAGAAAATAAAAGATAAATTTATTAACAAAAAAAAAATTATATCCCAAGAGGGTTCTAGCCTCAAGGTGATAGCAAACATTCATCTTGATCTTCATCTTCATCCTACCTTCATCTTCATAATCAAATAAATAGAAGAAAAGAAAAATATGAAGAGGTAAAAATATTTTTTTATTAAATTGTAACAAAAAGTTACAATTTGGAAGGTCTTCTCAATTAAGAGTAATCCTCCTCTCCAAAAGGAATTTTTACAAAAAAATTTACACCCTAACCCCTCACTCTCTATCTCTATTTATAGCCATTAGCAATGAATGAGAGCCCTTATATTAAACTTGCTTCCCAAGTTAATCAATTTTAGTGTTTAAATCATAATTGCACATTTGGTATCGATACTAGTATCGATACATGTATCAATACTAGTATTGATATCTGTATCAAAAATCTAACATGACAGATAGCTTCATTTCATCGAGATAGGTGATTTTCATATATTATATGTTAAATTTCGGCTTCCGGATTAAGAGATATCGTTGTTTTTTTGCGGCCAACCATCTTGAATATGATATTGGATTTTTATTTTCTCCGGCTTCTGTAGGCTTCTTGACTTGACCTTGGGCTTCAATAAAGGTTAAAAAATGAGGAAATTAGAGTTTTTAAGCTTTTATTCATTATTTCATCATTAACCTGCAAATTAAGATAAAACAAATATTAGTAGTATATTTATTCATGTAAAATAGATATGATGGTATAAAATTGTAATAAAATATGATTATCAAATACCCCCACACCTAAATTTTTGTTAGTCCTCTAGCAAGGAAAGAAAATGAAAGAGAAATGGAAAAAATCCTATCTCACTTTTGCAGGAATCACGGTTGTATTTAGCGCATACAACAAGTCTTTAAACCCCTAGGTTACCCTAATGGATGAGTTGTAGTCTCATGATGGTTTGTAGTGAATATACCCATAAAATTTGGTCAACTTGTCAATTTAAAGAAGTTAGTGAATAATTAATTTACTTGATATATTTAGACATTCTAATTGAAGCTAGTTATTACTCAAGAAAACATTTTTATATATAACTCTAAGGTAAATCTCCTAGAAAATCTTTTATTATAGCTATACAAAACCAAGTTGAACTTAAAAATTTAATTTAAAAGTTTTGAAAAGAACATGCTAACTCTTTGTTTTAAACAATTTTCAAGTCTCTTAATCAAAACAATTTTTCAAGAGCATATATACAAATATAACTATATATAAAAATATTGTTAGTATTTTTTTATTTTACTCTTTATTCCTTGGTAATTTTTTCTACTTTATCGGGCTTTTGAAGTGACCATTTAATGAGTTTTGACCCAATGAATTCCAACCCAATGGGGTTTAGGTCATTAAGTATGGAAATACTCCTTGGGCTTAATTACTCAGTTAACTTAGGCTTTATAAGATAGAACCACCTTGAATTCAAGAGTTTATATATATACATATATTATATATATTATATATATATATATATATATATATATATATATATATATATATATAATATATGTATATATATATATATATATATATATATATATTATAATATATATATATATATATATATAATGTATATATATATATATATATATATATATATATATATATATATATATATATTTATATATATATATATATATATATATTATATATTTATATATATATAATATATTATATATATATATATATATATATATATATATATATATATATATATATATATATATATATATATATATATATATATAATATATATATGTATATATTATATATTTTATATATATATATTTATATATATATATTCTCATTTGTTTGCATCAGCCTTCTTTTACAAAGTTAGTTTTTTAATATATATGTGTGTGTGTGTGTGTGTGTGTGTGTGTGTGTGTGTCTATCCTGAAAAATATGTAGATCAAGACAACTTGAAAATTTATTCTCAACTCTAAGCTAAGCATGCAAAAATTTTATTATTTTAATTAAAAGTCTAAGTTACGGCTTAAGTGATGTAAACTACTTTGAAAATCATTTCTTAAGAAATTTATTTAGAGTTATCATAAAAGGTGAACTTGAGTAAAAAACTAACTAGGGATTAGAAAATTTAAAATTTATCAAATAGATTAATTGTTAATTAACTCTATTAATTTGGCAAGTGACAATATTTTTATGATTTTTTTCGAATGAAAGAAGAGAAAAAAAATCATGACATTGAAAGAAGAAAAGAGAAAAAAATTATGGCAAAAAAAGTAACATAACAAGGAAAAATAACTAGTTCTCACTCCCACACCTAAATTTTACATTGTCCTTAATACAAACTCTATGATGCACAAAGTAAAGTAGATAATAAACGAAGCACTTATATTTGTTCAGTCGACCCAGAACAATGATGATAAAAATATGCAATTACCTTTGGTATGAGAAGGATGAAATCAAAAAAAATTATTCTTCTCTTTTTTTCATCATTTTAAGAATTTATTTTTTATTTTTTATTTTTTGTCAAATATATTTTTTTTCCTTCTTCTTTTTTTTCTTTTTTTTGCTATAAAAGAACAAGAAACTCTCAAATGAGAGAAGAATAAATTCTTTTTCTTATTATAAAACACAAAAATGTAGAATGAAAGATTCAACATGGAAAGCTCATACTCTACATTAAATCCTACTTTATTGCTGAAATTTTACCCCGGATTTTAAAGAAATCTAAAATGATATAATCGATGATGTGTTTAAATTCTGTATTCTCCGAATGCTTCAATAATTTTTGTAGCAATTGAAGGTAGACATCACTGGTGTCATGCATTTTGAATTTATTATTGAACTTAGATTCTTTATTTGTGAAGGGTTGTCCTCTAACAACTAATTCTTCTTTAAAAAAAATTTAACCCCAAGATTCATGGTTGAGGTATGAAAATTTGGTTGTTGTTTGTTTTCCAAGAATCTAAGTTCATCAAGAAAGAGTTCTTCAAAAGTTGGGTTAAAGAAGCATGTGTTTAACACAGTTTCCTCGTTCTGAAAGACCTGATCTGGTTTTTCTAATATCTTTAGCTCCTCACCAAAAATTTCCTCAAAACTAAGATCTGACTCATTCTCTTCTCCTTCTATTGGTCTTTCCTTAATGTAATTTATTTCTAAATGTTGATCATTTGGTTGGTTCACTGTATTGAAAATGTTGAGGCCAGCAGTCAAATTCCTAAAGGACAGGTTCATTTAATCAGTTCAACAGTTGATGAGAGCATTAGAAGTGGCTAAAAACGGTCTTCCTAAGATGACTGGTATCTGTCCTTTGGGATTAGAAACATGTTGTGTTTCTAAGACCACGAAATCCACTGGAAAAATAAAACCCCTAGCCTTAATCAGAACATTCTCTATCTCACACATGGGGACTTTGACAGATCTATCAGCTAACTACAAGGTGCATCTAGTTTGTTTTAATTTACCTACACCTAGTTGCTGGTAGACTGAATAAGAAAACAAATTAACACTGATTTCTAAGTCTAAAAGTGCCTTATCAATGTAGGTATTACCAATGACACATGAAATTATGGGATAACCTGGATCTTTACGTGTCAAAGGCATAACCTGGATCTTTACGTGTCAAAAGGCATGAGCTTTGAGAACATATCACTGATATTGGCAGTCAAAAAGACTTTCTTTGGAATATTTATTCTTCTCTTCTTAGTGCACAAATCTTTTAAAAATTTTACATAAGATGGGATTTGTTCGATTACATCTAAGAAAGGAATGTTAACCTTAACCTGGTTAAAAGTTTCTAGGATCTTCTCCTTCTGAAGGGAGTGTTTCCTAGGCCTGAGTCAATCTGAGAAGGGAGCAACTGGTTTAAACTTATCAAAATTAAGCTCAGGTTCAGGTTCGGGTTCTTGGTCATCAGAAATGGGTGATTTCTGAATAGAGTTATCAGAAGGAGAACAAATTTGTTCTGGAGGTGTTCTAACATGATTATCGACATGTCTTCCTGAGCGTAGTGAATGGATTGCATTCACTTGAGCTTCGTAGGATGAACTAGATCCTGTGTCCTTAGGGTTGACCATAAGTTGACTCGAAAATTTTTCTTTCTCTCTTTCACTCATGGCACTAGCTAGTTGACCAAGTTAGGTTTCTGATATGAGACACCGTGCGAGCACCTTTGATCGCGGAATTATCAAAGGTGGATTGAGAAGAGGATGACAGAAATACAAGAACAATTTAATATGTGGCGAAGGAAAATACCCTCTCTAGATTATGAGTATGAAAAGATTACTCTCTCACAATCTCACTAGAATCGAGAACAAGCTCTCAATTCTCTCTAAACCCTAATCTCTCTTGATTAGAATCTTACTTTGATTACATCTGATTCTACATCTAGACCCTAATCATTTTTTATCAGGATCTCTCTTAGACCTAAAACCCTTTAGATCTACATATGGCCTCTAACCTCCTCCTCTGTTTTAGAAACCCTAAAACAATCCCTTATATAGGTGTAACAACGTGGATGACAAAGTGGTAAATAACCAAGCCCAAACCCCACAGGAATTCGTGCAAACAGAAACCCAAACGAACCAGAAAACCGTCGATGAGTCGACTCATGTGCATATATGAGTCGACTCATAACACATGGGTCGACTCATACAGTGATGAGTCGACTGGTCAGAGACTTTTGACAAAACGGCTGAGTTTCATTAGTCGACTTATGACAGACATGAGTCGACTCAACCTGATGAGTCGACTCATGACTGTTATGAGTCGACTCACGGGCTAAAAACTAGATGCTTCGATTCTTCGATTTACCGTCTCGTTCCACGCTTCAACCTGTGTTCCACTGTGTTATTTTATACCTCTATTCTTAGTTACTATAAGAATCATCTATCCTCAAGCTTCCATAAGGATCACTAAGTTCCAAAGAGAAGATACACACATATCATGGGTCCCCCTTTAGGAACTTGAAGTCCCATTCAAGTTAGAACTTCAGCTAAGGAAACTCGCAAGCTCCTCCTTCCCTGTTAAACCACTTAGCCTTGCTAGGAACCTTACCTTGACATCTAATGAGAAATGACTCCTTCGTCCCCCGTCTCGTCATGATCGTCTTCCCCTCCAACATGCAATCTTCCTTCAGCGGCTCCTCTTTATCAAACCACAAGTCTTCAACATGCGGTAAGATCACCTTGTCGTCACCTTCATCCTCTTCTTCTTGATTAATTTCTGGACTCCTTCCAATGAAATAAGGATCTCGCCTAACTTCTTGTATTGTGATCGAGTCAGGACCATACACAGGATGCCCCCTTTACAGGATCTGATTGCTTTGATACCAACTTGATACGAGTCACCGTACGAGCACCTTTGATCACAGAATTATCAAAGGTGGGTTGAGAAGAGGATAACAGAAATACAAGAACAATTCAGTATGTGGCGAAGGAAAATACCCTCTCTAGATTATGAGTATAAAAAGATTACAATCCCTCTCTCACAATCTCACTAGAATCAAGAACAAGCTCTCAATTCTCTGTAAACCCTAATCTCTCTTGATTAGAATCTTACTTTGATTACATCTGATTCTACATCTAGACCATAATCCTTTTGATCAGGATCTCTCTTAGACCTAAAACCCTTTAGATCTACATCTGGCCTCAAACCTCCTCCTCTGTTTTAGAAACCCTAAAACAATCCCTATATAGGTGTAACAACGTGGATGGCAAAGTGCTAAATAACCAAGCCCAAACCCCATAGGAATTCGTGCAAACAGAAACCCAAACAAACCAGGAAACCGTCGATGAGTCGACTCATGTGCATATATGAGTCGACTCATAACACATGGGTCGACTCATACAGTGATGAGTCGACTGGTCAGAGACTTTTGACAAAATGGCTGAGTTTCATGAGTCGACTTATGACAGGCATGAGTCGACTCAACCTGATGAGTCGACTCATGACTGTTATGATTTGACTCACGGGCTAAAAACTGGATGCTTCGATTCTTCGATTTGCCATCTCGTTCTACGCTTTAACCTGTTAGATATAGGTGCCCTACAGGCAATTATTGTATATTGTAATAGGACCTATATGTATATAACATCCTTGTTCAAAATGATATAATGCTATTTTGGTCAGATTTATCTGATGTTCTAAAAATACAGATAATGTCCTTAGAATAAATACTAGACTATCAGACATTTCGAATAGTGATCGTAATGAAGAGATCTGATTAGTCGGTAACGTATATTCTAAAATATTCCTAGTTGATGAAGTGTTGAGATAGAACATCATCACTTTGGTTTAGACTAGTGTATACTTTATTTTTCTTTTTGAATGAGATGATCAATCTCTTAGATCATTGATGTGAGACATCAAGATACAGTATACAGGTGGCTCATTAGTGAATGAGTTGACTAAACGACTCGCCAAGAACATCTAGTTGGTAATATACTTAACTGTCAAATAAAAGTTCTTAAGTGATATAGTACATAGTAGTCTCTTGACCTGAGGCATGAGTGCAAAATCTTATATGTCAGTAAAGATGTATTTAGACTTTTACCTAACCACGGTTCTTATTGAATTGTGCATAACGGTTCTTGTTGGGTACATACCGAGACATAAGTAGATATTGAGATGCCAAGAAGGGATTTGTCTCTCCCAGTATAGGGGTTGATGTCATAAGATTGTTTGATATAACTATAGCCCAAAAATCCTTGGCTAAGGTGAATAAGATAAACTGAGTGTCAGTTTGATCTTATAGGTTATGAGTTTAATATCAATAAACACTAATCAAGCTATTAGGGTTTGACAGTTTGCCATACCCTAAGCTCAATAGTTTGACATGGTTTGACAAAGAGACCGGACTGTACGGTATTATCATTGAGTGGTCCTGATAAAATTGGATAAGCATCTTGCAGACGTTTATCACAACTTATACCCGGGTGGTCTTCATGTGTAGCTAGCACCTCTGTTGTACTTATGGATATGATCCACTACCGAGTTTTTTAAGTTGGGCCCTAGAGTCACACCAAGCGCGTACTTGAATCCTATGAAACACAATTTATGGAGTGATGCGTATGATTGATACGCATATATGATTTTTTTCGGATGCACATAAACAGTTATGTATATCAGTAAAATCGGAATGCTATGTGCTTAGGAAATGAATTCCAGTATTTTTCCCATAAAGTTAACTTTTTGGTCAACAGTTAACTTTTTGGTCAATAGTTGACATTTTGGTCAACAGTTGACTTTTGGTCAACTCTTGATTTATTTGGTCATATAGTGACTAATTAGTTAAAGATTGGAATAATACTATATACCGTATTTATGAAATACTATACTAGTAATATTGATTTGGTATTTTTATTTATGAAATACACATACCATGTATAATGAGTCATGAGATGAGTCATTTAGTGGTATGGTTTGAGCACATGGTTTATTAGCACATGGTTTTGAAATGTAATGATTCATAAGATGATTCATTGCATGACTCACTTGATTAATCATTAATTTTTGATGATTCATTGCATGACTCATAGGATGAGTCATTCATATCATGAACACATTTCACTCTATAAATATGAGCTCTTTTTCTTATGGAAAGGTTAATGAAAAATTGGCTAAGTGTTTTTTCCATAAGAGAATAAAAGAGAGCTCTCCTCTTACTAAACTTTAGCAATCTTTGAGCAAGAGGAAGTAGTAGGATTTTAAGAACCCCGGGGTGGATATCTTGCCTTGTGTCTTAAGAAGACTCCCATTTTATCAAGCTCACTTGAAGACTTGGAGATCCACTACAAGGAGATTTTCTACTACAAGGAGCAAGAGCTAGGGGTTATTCGATCTTCCATCGAATCACGCTACGAAAGTATGACTTTCTAACTCTTGTATGCTCACTTAATAATAAGGATCATGTTAGATTTAATTAGACGATCCATATGAATATTTCATGCTCTCTACATGCTTAGTATTTTTTGTACATACATGTCTTCCGCTGTGTATTATGCATGTAGACATAGCACGATTTCCTTCATGGTATCAGAGCCTTGGTTCCATCTAATTGAATCTTAACATGTACATCTAACTCATGGAGGACCTTGTTCTTGCTCCTAATTTCTAGTTTAGATGAAACTAGTTAATTAATTCAAGTTATTTTGTAAAATAATTATTTACAACTAGTGTAGTTGTATGTTAGAAGCTTGTTAGTCATATTTGAGTAAGTTAGAAATGTAATAATTATTTACGACCTCTTCCCTCCCCGAGCATGGGCTACGCCTACGGGTTTAGGCACTTGCTCACCGATCATGGGCTACGCCTACGGGTATAGGCCCTTGTTCGGGTGTGGGGGGGTATGGTTGCTTAGTTTAGTTATTTCATTTATAGCTTTTGCTTTATATTTAATGCAATATTATTACCCATCCTACGAGATGGTTTTTCCATTATAAATGGGGCTTGCACGTCCTATGTTTATATGATTGTAATAATACAGAGTTTGCAAGGGAACAAGCACCGCAAGGAGTTGCATATGGCTTGCTAAAATGTAATTAGTGTAGTTGCATTTTATTTTCTTTAGTTGTCCACTACCATTCTATATAAGTTTTACATTGCATATGTTGATATGTTGGTTGTGCCCCAAATTGTAGATGTCAATACAATTGGGTGCTTTTTTTTTGCAAAGTTTATATCTCTATCTCACTAGAGAATAGTTTTTATTATAAAAACCTGTTTTTTAAACTTTGTGAGACATGGCAATAAGAGTTTATTGACCATAGAGTGGTGAGATCGACATTAACATCACGTTAGTGTGAAAAATAAATAAATCTCAAAAAGTTAAAAGAGATGTATTTAGAATCAACTTTTAGCTAGTGTCTAAGGAAAGTGATTATGAGGTATAGCTAATGGGGTGATACCCAACTTAGGATTAGGGGTGATGCCCAATCTTTCACGCTATAGTCTTAAAGAGAAGTGGTTACTTAATTAAGGTCCGATAAATATTCCCGGTGAATAGCTCGGAACCCTCCCACCAATCTTGTGCTTTCCTGACTAGTTTAATTGTTACAAGTATAAATATAGAGCATCTTTAAACTATATCAAGTTCGATTACGGTAAAAGATTTGAGAAATCGTCCGTAGCCCTCCATCATTTTAGTTAAATACTATTAAGCTTATAAATACTATGTTTGTTGGCATACGTTAAGGCATAACTATTCTATGGCTAAATAGTATTCATCTGTATATAAGATATAAGGATAGCTTAAGTTGGTTATGCAACTTTGTTGGCATACGTCAAGAGTTTGCATAAGTTAAATTTAAGCCAGTCAAGAAATGATGGGTACAAACTTGACTAGCATTTTATGATTTGTTGGCATACGTCAAGGTCATAAAAGACTAGGGGTAAAATCATATCAAGAATTATAAGAGTGTAAAAGATAAAAGTTATCTACCAATTATTGAATGTGTCAATTTGTTGACATACGCCAAGGTTGATGCATTCAATGATAATTGGATCTTGATCTCACCTGCAAACAATGAGTTGTTTTCCGATCACCTCTTATAAGGTTTTGAGGGACTCGAAAAATAGTGGGAGGCATAACTTAGATAAAAATAAACCAAATCTATTTTATGTATTGAACATCTGCTAAAATACATTTTCTCTCTCTCTTTCAGGCCATTATGTCTGGTCTAAAACTCATATTGGAACAAAACAAGTTAACCGGTCCTAATTACAAAGACTGGTTGAGGAATGTTAAAATTGCCCTAACTTATGACAAAGTAGCATATGTCCTCACTGCGCCCGAACCTGTTCTAGGCCTAGAACCCACTATAGCGGAAACTGAAATCCGTAATACATGGGATAAAGATTGTTCTCTTGCTCAATGCCTCACCATTGCCTCTATGGATTTGGTCCATCAGAGACAACATGAGAATATGGATATCAGATCCATATTTCGTAATACAGAAGAACTGTATGGCGAGCAACCGCGACAAATGAAGTACGCGGCATCTAGGAATCTGTTCCAGACGAAAATGACTATGGTATCTTCTGTTGGGGATCATGTCCTCAAAATGATCGCCTATGTCAATGAGCTTGAACTTTTGAACGTAGGCCTAAATGCAGATAGATATACAGATATCATTTTGCAGTCCTTGACACCAGCATACTCCCGATTCATATCATAGTTTTTGATGATGGATCTGGAGCCCACTCTTCCTGCTTTGCTTGATTTGTTAAGACAGGAAGAAAGTTTTTTGAAAAAGGGACAAACACCATCCTTGGCTATAGGGCAATCTTCTTCCTCTTCTGGCAAATTGGTTGCTAAGAAAAAAGGAATGAAGAAAACTACTAAACCAAGGAAAGGTGTTAAGAAGGCTATCAAGAAGGATAAAGGAAAGGCAAAAATGATGACAGCAGAATGCTTCCATTGTCATAAGTCAGGACATTAGAAAAGAAACTGCCCAGAATACCTAACCTCACTCACCAAGAATAAGCAAGTTGTTGCTTCATCTACAGGTGTGTTTGTTACTCAGAATTGTTTTTCTATAAATCATACATCCTGGGTATTAGATACCGGATCAGGATCTCACATCTGTAATTTGTTACAGGGACTTAAAAGTTATAGAAAACTTAGAGCTGGAGAGATGACTATGCAAGTTGGTAATGGTGCAATAGTTGCAGCACTTGCAGTAGGGGATTTTCATCTAGCTTTACCAAATGGAAACGTTTTGATTTTAAATAGCTGCTATTTTGTACCAACTATGATGTGTAATATAATATCCATATCTTTATTAGATAAAGATGGATATGTATTTAAGTTGGAGAACAATGTTATGAATATCATATTTAATCAAAAGTTGATTGCTTATGGAACATTGTGCAATGGCATCTATATTCTTAATCAAAATACAATTCTGAACACTTATCACACTAATAAAAGAAAGCACTCAGTTATGAATGACGCTTTCTTATGGCATTGCAGACTTGGTCACATTAATAAAGAAAGACTTGGTGAGCTTTATAAGCATGGATATTTAGATCCATTTGACTTTGAGTCTTATGAGACTTGCAAGTCTTGTCTTAAAGGTAAAATGACCAAGGCTCCATTTACAGGAACTAGAGTAAGAGTTACAGAATTCTTAGAACTGATACATAGTGATGTATGTGGTCCTATATCTACAATGGCCAGAGGTGGCTACTCCTACTTTATTACTTTTACTGATGATTTTTCAAGGTTTGGACATGTGTTTTTGATGAAACACAAATCTGAAGCACTTGAGAAATTTATCGAGTACAAAAATAAAGTAGAGAACCAAACGGGCAAGAAAGTTAAAATTCTTCGATCGGATCGAGGAGGTGAATACTTGAGCTCGGAATTCTTAGGTATTTTAAAAGAGAATGGGATTCTCTCTCAGGGTACTCCACCCTTTACACCACAGCTTAACGGCGTGTCAGAAAGAAGGAATCGTACCCTATTAGATATGGTACATTCCATGATGAGTAACACTGAGTTACCTTTTTCATTCTGGGGGTATGCATTAGAAACAGCAACAGACTTACCGAATAGGGTTCCAACTAAAGCAGTGCCTAAACCTCCATATGAGATATGGAGTGGGAAGAAACCACATCTTAATTATATTAAGATTTGGGGATATCATGCTTATGTAAAGAAGCAAGATCCCAAAAAGTTAGAGGCACGCTCAGTATTATGCAAATTTGTAGGATATCCAAGGAATTCCATTGGATATCAATTCTACCACATCGATGAACAAAAGATAATTGTTTCTCGGCATGCCACCTTCTTAGAGAAGGAATTTCTTGAAAAAGAAATTAGTGGGAGCATGGTAGAACTGGAAGAAATTTCAGAGATACAAAATATTACTGATAAATTAGTGGAACCAGCAAATTCAGTTATACCAGAAGAACCTCAACCACTCCACAGATATCCAAGGCGATCTCATGCACCTAAGACACAATATAATTTTTTAGTTGAAGGTGGCATGTTAGATCACGTCATAGATGATGACGAACCTTTAAGTTATCAGCAAGCCTCTGAGAGTAGGGACTCTGTTGCTTGGCATGATGCAATGAAATCTGAAATAGACTCTATGTACACCAACAAAGTATGGATATTAGACAATGCTCCTAAAGGGGTGATACCCATAGGTTGCAAATGGTTGTTTAAGAAAAAGTTGGGTGTAGATGGAAAAGTAGAGACTTTTAAAGCTAGACTGGTAGCTAAAGGTTTTCGTCAAAGACCTGGTTTGGACTACGATGAAACTTTTTCTCCAGTGGCTATGCTCAAGTCTATTCGGATCCTACTTGCTATAGCTGCTCACTATGACTATGAGATCTGGCAAATGGACGTCAAAACTGCATTTCTAAATGGTGATTTAGAAGAGTGCATATATATGACGCAACCAGAGGCTTTTGTAGTCAGTGGGAGCAGTGGAAAAGCATGTAGATTGCTTAAATCCATTTATGGACTGAAGCAAGTATCGCGGAGATGGAACATCTGTTTTGATGATGCTATCAAAGAGTTTGGTTTTATCAAAAATCCAGATGAAATGGAACATCTGTTTTGATGATGCTATCAAAGAGTTTGGTTTTATCAAAAATCCAGATGAACCATGTGTGTATAAAAGGATAATTGGGAGTATTATATCATTTCTTATTTTATATGTAGACGATATACTCTTAATTGGTAATGACATATCGTCATTACAAGCGGTTAATATTTGGCTATCAAAAAGATTCTCCATGAAAGATTTAGGTGAAGCATCCAGTGTACTGGGTATTCAGATCTATAGATATAGATCTAAAAGGATGTTAGGATTATCGCAATCTAGATACATTGGCAAAGTGCTAAAATGGTTTAGCATGGAAAATTCCAAGAAAGGTTTTGTACCTGCATCTCCTGGAATCTCCCTCTCTAAAAAGATGTCTCCCCGGACTGATGAAGAGAGGAAACGCATGAGTCTAATTCCTTATGCCTCGGCAGTAGGATCGATCATGTATGCCATGTTATGTACTAGACCAGATATCGCTTATTCACTCAGTTTGGTAAGTAGATACCAATCTGATCATGGAGAATAGCACTGGAAAGCGGTCAAGAATATACTTAAGTACCTTAAAAGGACTAAGGAGTTATTTTTTATATACGGTAAAAGTGACCGCCGAATGGAGGCTTTTTCTGACTCAAGCTTTCAGAGCGATATCGATGATAGTAAGTCTGTATCAGGATGTGTTTTCACCCTCAATAGAGGGGCTGTTAGCTGGAAAAGTTCCTAACAGGATACAGTAGCAGACTCGACTATGGAAGCTGAATACATTGCAGGCAATGATGCAGCTAAAGAAGTTGTCTAGATGAGGAAGTTCCTTTTAGAGCTGAAAGTTGTTCCCACCATTAAAGATCCAGTACCTTTATACTGTGATAATAATGCTGCAATAGCTCTGACAAAGGAACCCCAATCTCACCATAAGTTTAGACACATTCTGAGAAAGTATCACTTGATCAGGGAGATAGTTGATCGCCGGGAGATCAAGATTGAAAGAGTAGACACAAAAGATAATATAGCAGATCCATTTACAAAGGTAATTGCTCATTCATAATTTGAGAAACTTGTTGAGCTTTTGGGTATAAGATACTATAATAATTGGCCTTAGTGCAAGTGGGAGTTTGTTAGATATAGGTGCGCTACAGGTAATTATTGTATATTATAACAGGACCTATATGTATATAACATCCTTGTTCAAAATGATAGTATGCTATTTTGGTCAGATTTATCTGATGTTCTAAAAATACAGATAATGTCCTTAGAATAAATACTAGACTATCAGACATTTTGGATAGTGATCGTAATGAAGAGATCTGATTAGTTGGTAACGTATATTCTAAAATGTTCCTAGTTGATGAAGTGTTGAGATAGGACGTCTTCACTTTGGTTTAGACTAGTGTATGCTTTATTTCTCCTTTTGAAGGAGATGATCAATCTCTTAGATCATTGATGTGAGACATCAAGATACAGTATACAGGTGACTCATTAGTGAATGAGTTGACTGAACGACTCGCCGAGAACATCTAGTTGGTAATATACTTAACTGTCAAATAGAAGTTCTCAAGTGATATAGTACATAGTAGTCTCTTGACCTGAGGCATGAGTGCAATATCTTATATGTCAGTAAAGATGTATTTAGACTTTTACCTAACCACAGTTCTTATTGAATTGTGCATAACGGTTCTTGTTGGGTACATCCCGAGACATAAGTAGATATTAAGATTCCAAGAAGGGATTCGTCTCTCCCAATATAGGGGTTGATGTCATAAGATTATTTGATATAACTATAGCCAGGAAATCCTTGGCCAAGGTGAATAAGATAAACTGAGTGTCAGTTTGATCTTATAGGTTATGAGTTTAATATCAATAAACACTAATCAAGCTATTAGGGTTTAACAGTTTGCCATACCCTAGGCTCAATAGTTTGACATGGTTTGACGAAGAGACCGGACTGTACAGTATTATCATTGAGTGGTCCTGATAAAATTAGATAAGCATCTTGCAGACGTTTATCACAACTTATACCCGGGTGGTCTTCATGTGTAGCTAGCACATCTGTTGTACTTATGGATATGATCCACTACCGAGTTTTTTAAGTTGGGCCCTAGAGTCACACCAAGCGCGTACTTGAATCCTATGAAACACAATTTATGGAGTGATGCGTATGATTGATACGCATATATGATTTTTTCGAATACACATAAACAGTTATGTATATCGGTAAAATCGGAATGCTATGTGCTTAGGAAATGAATTCTAGTATTTTTCCCATAAAGTTAACTTTTTGGTCAATAGTTGACTTTTTGGTCAATAGTTGACTTTTGGTCAACTCTTGATTTATTTGGTCATTTAGTGACTAATTAGTTAAAGATTGGAATAATACTATATACCGTATTTATAAAATACTGTATTAGAAATATTGATTTGGTATTTTCATTTATGAAATACACATACCATATATAATGAGTCATGAGATGAGTCATTTAGTTGTATGGTTTGAGCACATGGTTTATTAGCACATGGTTTTGAAATGTAATGATTCATGAGATGATTCATTGCATGACTCACTAGATTAATCATTGATATTTGATGATTCATTGCATGACTCATAGGATGAGTCATTCATGTTATGAACACATTTCACTCTATAAATATGAGCTCTCTCTCTTCATGAAAGGCTAATGAAAATTAAATTTCCATAAGAGAAAAAAAAGGGAGCTATACCTCTTACTAAACTTTAGCAATCTTTGAGTAAGAGGAAGTAGTAGGATTTTAAGAACCCCGGGGTGGATATCTTACCTCGCATCTCAAGCAGGATCCAATAGCTTTCGGGTTTACTTAAAGAGTTGGAGATCCACTACGAGGAGCTTTCTACATCAAAGAGAGCAAGCTAAAGGTTGTTCGATTCATTATCGAATCACGCTACAAAAGTATGACTTTCAAACTTTGTATGCTCACTTAATAATAAGGATCATGTTAGATTTAATTAGACGATCCATATGAATATTTCATGCTCTCTACATGCTTAGTATTTTTTGTACATACATGTCTTCCGCTGTGTATTATGCATGTAGACTAGTATTTTTTGTACATACATGTCTTCCGCTGTGTATTATGCATGTAGACATAGCACGATTTCCTTCATAACCTGCGTTCCACTGTGTTGTTTTACACCTCTATTCTCAGTTACCATGAGAATCATCTATCCTCAAGCTCCCATGAGGATCGCTAAGTTCCAAAGAGAAGATACACCCGTATCAGTTTCAAACCTAGCTATGGCTTGAGTGTTGGAGTTGAATATGTGTCCGGTTGACTGCGTAAAGGAATTCAAAGTGTTGGATGTTTAAGTCAACATATTTGTGGTTTGTGTAGAGACCTTGATTATGGTTTCCAAACATTTTTTTCAAAACATTAAGATGTTTATCATGATTCAAATTCAGAGGAGTGTGATTTACAGCTTGATAATGAGGAGACTAATTTGGATATGGCAGATTTGATTGTTGAAAATTAGGTTGAGAACTAAAAGGAACTGTGTTTCCCCTAGGAAATTGTTGGTATGAAGAGGGAGCAAAGTTTTGATTTCCAGAGTAGATTCTCTGATTCCCTGTAAAGTTTGGGTGATTTCTCCAACCTGTATTGTAGCTTGGAGAAAATGGATCATTCATGGAATACTAGAATGCAGCGTTAAGCTATCCTAGTGGTTGATTGTTTCCTAAGAGATAACATTCCTCTGAAACATGGGATGGAGAAAGACAGTTGTGACAGCCTGAGGCAGAAACTTGATTGATTTGAGTTATGGCTCGTTCTTTGATTTCTAGAGCTTCTAACCTACGCATAATTATAGTCATCTTTGCTTCAGAGGCAATGTTTGACTCTAGGGACAGACCACTAGATTTGGGTTGGGAAATTGATGAAACTCTGTCATCACAGTGTTCCCATTGTATGGTTTTCTTAGATAAACGCTCTAAAAATTTACAAGCTTCATCAGCATTTTTCTTCATGAAATCCCCTTGAAACATATATTCTAAGAAAGTTTTTAAAGAATAATCCAATCCTTTATAGATGATTTGGCATAATCCACATTTCCCAAGACCATGGTGAGGACATTAGATAAGGAGATCCTTAAATCTGTCAAAATACTTTCAAAAGGGCTCACCCGAGACAATTTTAAAATTCAAAATGATGTTTCTAAGCTTAACCGTTTTGTGGATAGGAATTTTTTTTTTAGAAAAACGGTAAAAAATTCATCCAAAGTTGAGATAGAGTTCATGGGTAAGCTATACAACCATTTCTTGGCTTTGTCCTTAAGAGCAAATGGAATAAATCGAAGCTTGATCGCATACTTAGATAGTTCCCTAATCTTAATCATAAGATAAACTTCCTCAAACTCGGATATAAATATATAAGCATCTTTGGTTTCATTTCCTAAGAATTTTAGAAGCATGTTTATGTAATGTTGTCTAAGTTCAAAATTAGTTCCATTGACTTTGGGTAGTTTTAAGCAATATAGGATTGCATTCCTAGTTAGGTAACACATATCTTGAAGAACTGGTGGATTAGGATTATCCATTTCTTCAAAAATTGGTTCAAAACGAATTAAACGATTGGTATTATCCCTATTCCAACCTTGCATACACCAAGGCAAAGTCTTTTTTTAATTTAATTTTTTTTAACTAAAAAAATTCAAAGAAAAATAAAAGTTTTTTTTTAAAAACTAAAAGATGATGAGAAAAAGGAGGAAAAACCTAACTAAAACAAATCAATGCAATCACTTGTGTCAATCACTTTAAATTCTAGGGTTAAGCTTAGACTCAACTAGACCAACTCCTAACCAAAAACTCCTTTAGTGAAAAGATTAAAGTTTTACTCGGTCAGTTAGCCAGGTAAGGATAGTACAAGAGAGAGATTAAAGATCAATTAAGTATCTCGTTTCTTAAGGAGCGCTTTATGCAACCCCTAAACCTTACTTTAGACACCAACTAATTCAAGTAAACTTGAACCGGTTCATTTAGTGATTTCTTGTTCCATAATGAGCTCGAATCCTTAGGGGCCAACGTCTAATGGGTTTTAAAAGGCTTGGGTTTGTGTAGTAAGGAATTAGTGGTTTGTGGACTAAGGAAAGGATGATGAAATCCCTCACCTTATCTAGATTGGGGGGTATTTGCCCTTGAGAATGTTTTCAAGTGTGTGCTAAATCAAGATGCTCAAATAACTTTGGTGGATTCCTATTTATTATATGCAATACAACCCTAGAAATTAAAAGCAACTACAAAAGGATGGTAAAAAGAAAATCTTTTTTTTAATTATGGTTATCAAACAAATGTGAGAAAGAGAGCTCTTGTTTGAATTTAATATCTTGTTAGTAAATGTCCAAGTGGATGGTGAATTTTTATTATGGTCGATAAAAATAAAATCTTTTTTAGATCATAATTATCTCTAATTGTGAGGAACTATCTAAAAGGGTGGATTTGAAAATACTAGAAAGAAGAGTTACCAAAAGTAAATCTTCAAATCATTGATCTCCAATCCATGATCTTCAATCTTCAAGTGGTTCCTTCACAAGAAAACACACAAATTAAAGAACCAAAATAAATATAATCCTACTTATAAGTACATTCCCTGGCAACGGCACCAAAAACTTAACGGGACATAAATGTATACCTCTAAAGTTGCAAGTGCACAACCACCAAGTTATAGTATAAAAAGTTATCAATCTCACAAGGAAGGTGTTTGTAGGAGAAATTTAAAATCGGTTCTTATATTGTGTGTGTGACAATTAGGAGTGATGAATGTGATTGTGGAGAGATAAAGAGAGTGAGAGTGATTGTATATAAATAAAAAAAATGAGATTGAGAGTGAATCGATAAAGAGTGGATGTGATAAAGAGTGAATGTAAGAAAAACTAACAAAGTAAAAGGAAAGAAAGAAAGATAAAATCAAGAAACAAATGAGAGAAAAATCAAGAATAAAGAGAAGAATAAAGAAAGTAAAAGATGGAGGATTCAATTAGAGATATGAGGAATCTAGAATTGAATCCACTAGCTAGTTTTATGTAATTTCTAAAAAAGCAATTCCCTAGAGAGTTCTAGCCTCAAGGCGAATCAAAGTAAAAGAAAATAAACAAAACTAAAAACTAATACCGAGAGGGTTCTAGCCTCAAGGCAAATAGTACAAGAAAATAAAATCTAAACTACTAAATAAATTATAAGAAATAAATGCAAGAATTTAAAGCAATAAAGTAAATACATGAAAGTAAATCTACTCTATTAAGCATGAAAATAAATCTAAGGCAAGAGGGTTCTAGCCTCTTGGCTATTTAAACAAGAAAAGAAAATAAAAGATAAATTTATTAACAAAGAGAAAATTTACATCCCAAGAGGGTTCTAGCCTCACGGTGATAGCAAACCTTCATCTTGATCTTTATATTCATTCTACCTTCATCTTCATAATCAAACAAAGAGAAGAAAAGAAAAATATGAAGAGGTGAAAATATTTTTTTATTAAATTACAACAAAAAGTTACAATTTGGAAGGTCTTCTCAATTAAGATATCGGTATCAATACCTCAATTAAGAAAAATATGAAGAGGTGAATGAGAGCCCTTAGATTAAACTTTCTTCCCAAGTTAATCAATTTCAGCCTTTAAGTCGTAACTGCACATTTGGTATCGATACATGTATTGATACCCCTATCGATACCGGTATCAATATCGGTATTGATACTTATATCAAAAATCTGACTTGACATATGGCTTCGTCTCATCCAGATGGGCCATTTTTATATATTATATATTAAATTTCGCCTTCCGGATTGAGAGATGTTGTTTCTTTACGACCAATCATTTTGAATATGATATTGGATTTTTGTTTTCTCCGGCTTCTGTTGGCTTCTTGGCTTGACCTTGGGCTTTAATAAAAGGTTACAAAATGATGAAGTTAGAGTTTTTTGGGCTTTTATTCATTATTTCATCATTAACCTGCAAATTAATATAAAAATAATTATTAGTAGTATATTTATTCATGTAAAATAGATAATGAGGGTATAAAATTGTAATAAAAATGTGATTATCACATATACAAATAAGATTATTTAAAATATTTTTTTGAGATGCTCGATATTCCAGGGATGTTGCAAGATCCGTCCATCTGAGCTTCTCAGTCGATAGGTGCCTGGGTGCACTTCCTCGATGACTATGTAGGGTCCTTCCTAATTAGCGGCTAACTTGTCGCACCTAGCATCTTTGTCTAAAATGGCTTTTTGAAGGATAAGATCGCCAATGTTGAATCTCCAGGGTCGAACCTTGCTGTTGTAGTGACGAGAAATGCGTTGCTAGTTCATGACTTAGGACCGGAGAGCTTCATCTCGAACTTCGTCAATGAGGTTGAATCCAATTCGAAGTCCTTCTGAATTTAGATCTTCGTCAAAATATTACAATCGGATTGTCGGCATACCGACTTCAACTGGGGCTACTGCCTCAACTCTATAGGCTAGCTTGAAAAGGGTCTCACCAGTAGAGTTCTTGTGAGTTGTACGATAGGACCATAAGATTTCAGGCAGCTCTTCGACCCAATTCTCGACCGCATTGTCCACTTTCTTCTTCAAAGCTTGGAGGATACATTTGTAGGCGGCCTCTGCGAGTGATGCGGCATAAACATGTAGCAAAAATGTTGCAAGTGCACAACCGTGTCAAGTTATAGTATAAAGATATCATAAACATGTAGCAAAAATGTTGCAAGTGCACAACCGTGTCAAGTTATAGTATAAAGATATCGATCCATGAGGAAGGTGTTTTGTAGGAGAAAATATAAAATCGGTTCTTATGTTGTGTGCGTGACAAATAGAAGTGATGAGTGAATGTAATTATGGAGAGATGGAGAGAATGAAAATGATTGTGTAAATGAATATATTTGAGAGTGGAAGTGATAATATAAATGTGATCAACAAGGCAAGAAGGAAAAATCAAGAACAAATAAAAATCAAGAATGTAAAGATAGCGGATTCAATTAAAGATATGGGTAATCTAGAATTGAATCCACTTCTTAGAAAAAGGTGATTCCCTAGAGAGTTCTAGCCTAAAGGCGAATCAAAGAAAATAAAAATGAACAAAAAGAAAAACTAAACCTAAGAGGGTTCTAGCCTAAAGGTGAATAGTGCAATAAATTAAAATCTAACTATAAAATAAATTATAAAATCTAAACTACAAAATAAATTACAAGAATTAAATATAAAAAAATAAATCTACTCTATAAGCATGAAATAAATCTAAGGCAAGAGGGTTCTAGCCTCTTGGCTATTTAAACAAGAAAATAAAATCTAATTACAAGCATGAAAATAAATCTAAACTAATAAGCAATAAAAGAGAAATAAGAAAAACAAACCTTCAAATTAATCTCCATCTTCATCTTCATCTTCATCATCCAACAAAGAGAAGAAGAGAAAAATTTAAAGTGGTAAAAAAATTATTTTATTAATTATAACAAAAAGTTATAAATTTGGAAGGCCTTCTCAATTAAGAGTAGCCCTCCTCTTCAAAAGGAGTTACAAAAATTTTTACACCTCTAACCCCTCACTTTCTACCCCTATTTATAGTAAACATCAGTGAATGTAAGCCATTGGATCAAAATCTTATCCAAAACAATTGAATTTTAGCCATTAAACTGTAACTAACTGCCAGCGTATCGATGCCAGCATCGATAAGGGCATCGATGCTGGCGTCGATGTCAACCTGCCTCCTTTTTCAGCCCGCAACTTCTCTTCTCTTTGGCCTTTGGGCTTGGGCTTTTGGTATTTTTTTTTTCTTCATTTAGGCTTCTGCTGATGTTTTCTTCTTTTTGGTTTTGGCCTTTTGGATAATTTGGCAATTGATTTTCCAATGGGCTTCTTTGCTTTATTTCTTTATTAAATCAAGGGCTTTTTGTTGAGAGATTGGAGCTTGAGATTTATTCTTTATTATCCTGTAATTAAAGATAAAAATAATTATTAATGGTATATTTATTCATATCAAATAGATAATGAGGATATAAAATTATAATAAAATATGATTATCAAATACCCCCACACCTAAACTTTTGCTAGTCCTCTAGCAAAGAAAATAAAATGAAAGAAAACCTAACTCACTTTCGCAGGAATCACGGTTGTATTTAGCGCATACAACAAGCCTTTAAACCCCTAGGTTACCCTAGTGGATGAGTTGTAGTCTCGTGAGGGTTTGCAGTGAATATACCCATAAAATTCGGTCAACTTGCCATATTAAAGAAATTAGTAAATAACTAAATTTACTTGATAATTGAAGCTAGTTATTACTCAAGAAAATATTTTTATATAAAACTCTAAGGTATATTTCCTAGAAAATCTTCTCATTATAGCAATACAAAACCAAGCCAAACTTAGAAATTTAATTTAAAAGTTTTGAAAAGAATATGCTAACTCTTTGTTTAAAATAATATTCAAGTTGCTTGATCTAAAATATTTTCCAAGACCATATATACAAATATAACTATATATAAAACATTTATTAGTATTTTATTTTATTTTATTATTATTATTTTTTTTAACTCTTTTTTTTTTGGTATTTTTTTTCTACTTTAACGGGATTTCTAAGCGACCATTTAACGAGTTTTGGGCCAATGGATCCCAACCCAATTAGGCTTAGGTCATTAAGTATGGAAATACTCCTTGGGCTTAATTACTCGGTCAGCTTAGGCTTTATAAGATAGAATCACCTTGAATTCAAGAGTTTTTTTTTTCTTTCTTTCTTTCTTTTCTTTTGGTGCTCATTTTTTGCACTCTTCTTTTGCAATTTTTTTATATGTATATGTATATATATATATATATATTCTGAAAAATATGTAAGTCAAGACACTTTGAGAAATTATTTTTAACTCTAAGCTAAGCATGCATACATTCCATTATTTTAAATAAAAATCTAAGTTACGGCTTAAGTGAAGTACACTACTTTGAAAATCATTTCTTAAGAAATTTATTTAGAGTTATCATAAAAGGTAAACTTGAGTAAATAACAAACTAGAGATTAAAAAATTTAAAATTTATCAAATAAATCAATTATTATATAACTCTATCAATTTGGCAAGTGATAATATTTTTATAATTTTTTTTAAGGAAAAGGAAAAAATGACAAAAATACAACTAAAATGTAAAATAAAGAGAAAAAATAACTAATTCCCACCCCTACATCTAAATTTTGTATTGTCATCAATGCAAACTCTAAGATGCACAAAGTAAAGCAGATAAGAAGTGAAGCACTTATATTTGATCAGCTGATAAAAATCTGCAATTGCCTTTGGTCTGAGGAGGATAGAAAAAATTTATTATTCTCTTCTTTTTTTTTCTTTTTTTTTTACAACTGAACAAGAAACTCTCAAATGAGAGAAGAATAAATTCTTTTTATTATTCTCAAATAAACAAAACAAATAATGTAGAATGAAGTGTTCAACACAAAGAGCTCGTATTCTACATTGAATCCTACCTTATTGTTGAAAATTCTTTCCCGGATTTTAAATAAATTCAGAATGATATAATCAATAATGTGAAATTCCAAGCATTTCGCGGTGTTCAATAATTCTTGCAACAGAGTAAGGTAGGTATTATTGGTGTCATGCATTTTGTATTTCTTAATGAACTCAGACTCTTGTACTGTAAAGTTTTGTTTTCTAACAACCAATTCTTCTGTAGAGTTCTGAAAATTTGGTTGTTGATTATTTTTTAAGAATCTAAGTTCATCAAGAAAGAGTTCTTCAAAATTTAATTCAAAGCAGCAAATGTTTAATACAGTTTTATTATTCTCAAGGACCTCATCTGCTTCTTCTAAAAACTCTAACTCTTCATCAAAAATTTCCTCAAAACTCAAATCAGACTCTTCTTCTTCTTCTTCTTCTTCTTCTTC
This sequence comes from Asparagus officinalis, assembly GCF_001876935.1. Classification (NCBI taxonomy): domain Eukaryota; kingdom Viridiplantae; phylum Streptophyta; class Magnoliopsida; order Asparagales; family Asparagaceae; genus Asparagus; species Asparagus officinalis. The sequence continues at coordinate 26,614,068 of NC_033802.1, forward strand.
TTCTTCTTCTTCTGATCTTTCCTGGATATAATTTATTTCTAGAGACTGATTATTTGGCTGGTCCCCTGGATTAAAAATGTTGAGATCAGCAGTCAAATTCCCAAAGGACAGCTTCATTTGACCAGTTCTACAGTTGATGAGAGCATTAGAAGTGGCTAAGAAAGGTCGTCCTAAGATGACAAGTGTTTGTCCATTAGGATTGGAAACAGGCTGTGTTTCCAAGACTACAAAATCTACTGGAAAAATAAAATCTCCAACCTTAATCAGAACATCCTCTAACTCACCCATAGGGACCTTAACAGATCTATCAGCTAACTGTAAGGTGCATTTGGTTGGGTTCAGTACACCTAGACCCAATTGCTGGTAGACTGAATATGGAAGCAAATTGACTCTGCCCCCTAAGTCTAAAAGTGCCTTATCAATGTGAGTATTACCAATGATACATGAAATGATAGGGGAACCTGGATCTTTATGTTTCAAAGGTATGGGATTTGATAGTATTTCACTGATATTGGCGGCTAAAAAGACTTTCTTTGGAACATTTATTCTCCTCTTCTTAGTGCATAATTCTTTTAAAAATTTAACATAAGATGGAATTTGTTCAATTACATCTAAGAGAGGAATATTGACCTTAACCTGCTTGAATGTTTCTAGGATCTTCTCCTCTTAAGGGGAGTGTTTCCTAAGCTTGAGTCTATCTGGAAAAGGAGCAACTGGTCTAAACCTATCAAAAGCAAGCTCAGGTTCCGGTTCAGGTTCTTGATCATCTAAGGAGGGTGATTGTTGAATAGATTCATCAGAAGGAGAAGGAGAAGGAATTTGTACTGGATCAAAAGTTTGACTTGGAGAAGTTCTCACTTGATTATCGACCTGTCTACCTGACCGAAGTGAATGGATTGCATTCACTTGAGCTTCATAGGATGAACTGCATCCTGTGTCCTTAGGGTTGATCACGGGTTGACTCGGAAATTTTCCTTTCTCTCTGTCACTCACGGCACTAGCTAGTTAACCAAGTTAGGATTCTAATCTAGCTATAGCTTGAGTGTTAAAATTGAGCATTTGTCTGGTTGATTGCATAAAGGAATTCAGAGTACTGGATGTTTGAGTCAACATATTCATGGTTTGAGTGGAGGCCTTAATTATGGTTTCCAAACCTCTTTCCAAGACATTGAGACGTTTATCCTGATATGGTTTCCAAACCTCTTTCCAAGACATTGAGACGTTTATCCTGATCTGGATTGTGAGGAGTCTGAATTACAGCTTGATGAAGAGGAGACTGATTTTGATACGGCAGATTGGGTTGTTGATATTGTGGATAAGAATTGAAAGGAACTGTGTTTCCCCTAGGAAAATGTTGGGTCGAAGTGGGAGTAAAGTTTTGAGTTCCGGGAGAATTTCCTTGATTCTATGCAAAGTTGGGATGATTTCTCCAACCTGGATTGTAGGTTGGAGAGAATTGATCATTTGCAGAACGCTGGAATGCAGCGTTGACCTGTCCTAATGGCTGATTATTTCCTAAGAGAGGACATTCTTCTGAAATATGAGATGGTGACAAACAGTTGTGACATCCTGAGGCTGAAACTTGATTGATTTGAGCCGGGGCTCTTTCCTTGATTTCTAAAGCTTCTAACCTACGCATGATTGTGACCATCTTAGCTTCAGATGCAATGTTCGACTCTAAGGAAATACCACTGGATTTAGGTTGGGGAACTGATGACACTCAATCATCATAGTGTTCTCATTGCATGATTTTTTCAGAAAGACTCTCTAGAAATTCCCAAGCTTCGTCTGCATTTTTCCTCATAAAATCCCCGTGGCACATTGATTCTAAGGAAGTTTTTGCAGAATAATCTAATCCCTCATAAATTATTTGGCACAATCGCTATTTTTCTAAACCGTGATGAGGACATTGGATGAGAAGATCTTTAAATCGGTCAAAATACTTCCAAAAAGGTTCTCCCGGGACAATTTAAAATTCATGATGCTGTTTCTTAGCTTCACCGTTTTATGGATAGGAAAAAATTTATTAAGAAAAACAGTGATAAATTCCTCCCAAGTAGTGATGGAATTTACGGGTAAGCTATACAACTATTTTTTTTCTTTGTCTTTCAGAGCAAATGGAATAAATCTGAGTTTGATCGCATCTTCTGTTAATTCTCTCATTTTAATCATAATACACACTTCTTCAAATTCCGAGATAAAAATATATGCATCTTCTATTTCATTTCCAAGGAATTTAGGAAGCATGTTTATGTAATGCGGTCTAAGCTTAAAATTTATTCCATTTGTTTCGGGGAGCCTAATGCAAGAGGGGTTGTATTCCTAATGGGATAGCATATATCATGAAGAATGGGTGGATTAGGATGCTCCATTTCTATGATTGGTTCAAAACGAATTAATCGATGTGTATTGTCTCTAATCCACTGTTGCATACACCAAAACTAATTCTTTTTATAATTTTTTTTAAAGAAAGAAAGAAAATTAGTTTTTTTTATGAGAAGAAAAAGATAAAGAAAAATCCTAATTAAAACAAGTCAAAGCAATCACTTTTCAATCACTCTAATTCTAGGGTTAGCCTAACTCAACTAGACCAACTCCTAACCAAAAACTCCTACAGTAAAAAGATTAAAGTTTTACTCAGGTAGTTAGCCAAGTAATGATAGTACTAGAGGGTGATCAAAGATCAATTAAGTACCTCTTTCCTTGCGGAGCGCTTTACGCAACCCCTAAACCTTACCTTAGACACCAACTAATCTGAGAAAACTTAAACCGGTTCACTTCAGGATTTCTTGTTCCTTATTGAGCTCGAGTCCTTAGGGCCAATGTCTAATGAGTTTTATTAGGCTTGGGTAGTGTAGTGAGGAATTAGTGATTTTTGGGCTAAGAAAAGGGTGATGAAATCCCTCACCTTATCTTGATTATGGGGTTTTGCCCTTAAAAATATTTTTAAGTGTGTGCCAAATCAAGTGCTTCAATCACTTTGGTGAATTCCTACACTATATGAAATGCAACCCTAAAAATTAAAAGCAACTAAAAAGGATGATAAAAAAAATCTTTATATTTTTTATTAGGGTTAACAATCAAACAACTATAAGAAGGGGAAACATTGTTTGAGTTTATTTTCCTGTTAGTTAATTTCCAAGTGAAAGATGAATTTTATTATGGTCAACAAAAATAAAATCTTTTTTTTTAATCCTAATTGTCTCTAATTGTGAAGCTAACTAAAAGGGGTGGAATTGAAAACGCTAGAAAGAAGACTTACCCGAAAGCAAATCTTCAAATCCTAGTTCTCCAATCCGCGATCTTCAAGCTCCAAGCATTTCCTTCATAATAAACACACAAGTTAAAGAACCAAAATAATTAAAACCTACTTAAGCACCCTCTCCGGCAACGGTACCAAAAACTTGATGCGGCATAAACATGTAGCAAAAATGTTACAAGTGCACAACCGTGTCAAGTTATAGTATAAAGATATCGATCCACGAGGAAGGTGTTTTATAGAAGAAAATATAAAATCGGTTCTTATGTTATGTGCGTGACAAATAGGAGTGATGAATGAATGTGATTGTGGAGAGATGGAGAGAATGAAAATGATTGTGTAAATGAATATATTTGAGAGTAGAAGTGATAATATAAATGTGATCAACAAGGCAATAAGGAAAAATCAAGAACAAATAAAAATCAAGAATGTAAAGATAGCGGATTCAATTAAAGATATGGGTAATCTAGAATTGAATCCACTTCTTAGAAAAAGCTGATTCCCTAGAGGGTTCTAGCCTAAAGGCGAATCAAAAAAAAATAAAAATGAACAAAAAAAAAACTAAACCCAAGAGGGTTCTAGCCTCAAGGTGAATAGTGTAAGAAATTTAAATCTAACTACAAAATAAATTACAAAAGCTAAACTACAAAATAAATTGCAAGAATTAAATACAAGAACAAAAGTTACAATTTTTGGAAAGCCTTCTCAATTAAGAGTAGCTCTCCTCTCTAAATGGATTTACAAAATTTTTCACACCTCTAACCCCTCACTCTCTATCCCTATTTATAGTAAATATCAGTGAATGTAAGCCATTGGATCAAAATCTTATCCAAAACAATTGAATTTTAGCCACTAATCTGTAACTAACTGCCAGCGTATCGATGCCAGCATCGATGCTGGCATCGATGCCGCCATCGATGCTGGCATCGATGTCAGCCTGCCTCCTTTTTCAGCCCGCAACTTCTCTTCTCTTTGGCTTTTGGGCTTGGGCTTTTGGTATTTTTTTCTTTATTTGGGCTTCTGTTGATGTTTTCTTCTTTTTGGTTTTGGCCTTTTGGATAATTTGGCAATTGATTTTGTTAGACCTAGAGGGGGGGTGATTAGGGTCTTATGCTAATCTAATCCGAATATATACTAATTAAAATTAATTAACAAATTATCCTAGCAAGTATGAAATACAACAAGTTATATGATCTAGGATAAGTAATATGAACAACAAGATATATCCTAACAAAGAGATATACAATATGATATATGCAAGGATATGTAAACTAACACAAGGGTAAACAAAAACAAATGATATAGTGGATGAAATAAATAATGAGCTATGGACAATGGCGACAAGAAATATAAACATAAGATAAAGTGCGCCAAAGCAAACTCAAACACACGATATGATCACGGAGTTCGGACCTTCCGTCCTACGTCTCCGCTCCCCACTCCCGGGGAGAAATCCACTAATACAACCGGGTTTTCTACGCTCACCCGAATAACGTTTACACCTCACAGTGTCGGTTTTCAATGCTCACCGATCAACGTATCTCCTCACACTCGGTTTTCTAGTTCACCGAAAACTTCACAACACACTCGGTTTTCTAGCTCACCGAAAACCTTACAATCTCACAATGTAACAAATATAAATTTGTTCTCTACAATAGATGAGAACTCAATTAAGCACAACTCAATGTTACAATTTCTCACAACTCTAATATACTATGTATGCAAATACAATAAGCTCAAGTGGGTGTGTGTAACAATGAGTATAAATCAAATCAACTAAACTCAAATATAAAATCTAGCTTAAGAACAATGATAATCAAACAAGTATATAAATGTAAAGCTAGAGTTTGAGTTTAGAAAACTTCTTAATTGATAACAAGAGATGGAGGAAGGATAGTTGGAAGCTCAAACTTCAATAGATAATCTCCTCAAGATCTTGTGGAATTAATTCACAAAACCGAAATACTCAAATGCTTAACAGCTTCTTAAAACAAACTTAAACAAACACTAAACAAGTTTAAACCCTTGTTAAACTATTTGAAAAACATTTTCTTGGATAGGTTGAGAACTGAGATCAATGGGGTATTTATAGCCTCCAAGAACCTCAGCCAAAAACCCCAAACAAAAGACCAAAAAGCTTTGAAACGCTGTTTAAAAATATCAAATAAATTCCAAAAAATGTAAAACTTTGGGGAATGATTGTAGACATGATAATAAATATGCTACAATGACTGGTTTCCAAAAAGGACTTCTCAAATGAAAAATATCATTATTTTACAAAATAGCCCAAAATATGAAAATGTAAACATGTGAATTTTGATATTTTGGCTAAACCATGTTTTGAAACTTTGCACAATGATTATGTAGACTTAATAAAATATGTATATGATTATTGTTAAGTCCAAAAACTAAGAATACAATATTTTTATAAATACAATAGAAAATGAAATATATGAGTATGTATATGAAAATATATTTGTTTCATATCTAAGTAGTTAAACCAAATCACAATAATAAATATGAAATATGTAATTTCATATTTATAAGCATAAAAACCAAAACTTGTGTTGTATATATATATATGACTATATATATACATAGAAACCAAATACGTGTGTGTATATGATATTGAGCTTAGAGTATCTAACACACATAATATAAAACCTAAACTAAGTTACCCAAGAAATGATCTTGATCTTCAATAGGCTTGACTTAGTACACTCTGCGGATGAAGCTGAACTTAGATCTTGAACTTTGAATTGCAAGGCTTCAACCCGACATTCCGCCAACCTCATTTGGATATGATCGTTGAAGCGCAATCCATCCATCCTCCAACTACGTTGTTTGTCTACAATACATAGGAATGCACAGACACTAGACAAACAACATTAGAGGTAAATTGTTTGTTAAACATCATCAAAACAAGAAGGCCAACAGATTTTCCAATGGGCTTCTTTGCTTTATTTCTTCATTAAATCAAGGGCTTTTTGTTGAGAGATTGGAGTTTGAGATTTATTCTTTATTATCCTGCAATTAAAGATAAAAATAATTATTAGTGGTATATTTATTCATATCAAATAGATAATGAGGGTATAAAATTATAATAAAATGTGATTATCAGCGAGTATATTGCATTTTGAGTGCGCAACTAAGGCGAATTTGAGCCTAATGTTTCATTCCTCACAAAAGCTTTGAAAGCATGTGCTGTCGAACTGAGTGCCATTATTGGTGATGAAAGAGAGGGGAACGTCGTATCAGTAGACAATAGATCTCCATGCAAAATTAGTGATGTGGTTCAGCTTTGATCCACTTGGTGAAGTAGTTAATAGCGATGATCAGAAATACCCAGAGGCTATGGGGAGAGACCCCAGCAAGTCTAATCCCCAATGAGCGAAGGGAATCAGACTTAAGATGGAAGTGAGCTCGGTGGCTACAGCTCGCAGAATGCTTGAAAAGAATTGGCATTTCTGGCACAAAGAGACGAGTCTCCATGACTCAGCCAAGATAGCAGGCCAATAATACCCCTAGCGAATGACTTTTTGTGTGAGGGTTTCGGCCCTTGGATGATTTTTGCAAGTCCCTTCATGGATCTCCTTGAGAACATATGTGGCCTCTGCTGGTTGAAGACACCAGAGATAGGGTCCCACACCACTATTGGAGAATAACAACTGATATAGTTAATTGTCAAGCATGAGGTATTGTCGAGCATTCCTCTGCAAACTCCTGGCTTTAGTAGCATTCACTGATGATATCCCCTTGTCAGGTACTAGATGAGTGGATTCATCCAACGGGGTTTCGTAGATGTCTCGGCCTGCATGACTGGATTCGGCTTCTCTATAATGCTGGGATGCTTAAGGGTGTCTATGTGTACGGGCCCAGAATTGCTCCCTGAGCTGGTCGACCTGAGCTTTGATAAGGCATCCACCCAAGCATTGAGGGCATAGGGGACTTGGGTGATATTGATGTCAGTGAAGTTGCCTAACAGTTCTTTGATCGCCTTCAAATACAAGACCATCCTCGAGTTTTTGGCTGCATACTCTCCATTTACTTGGTGAACAATAAGTTGGGAGTCAGCTAAAATGTAGAGGCGCTCGGCTTTTACTACTTGGGAGGCTCGAAGACCCACTAAAAGTGCCTCATATTCAACCTCATTATTTGAGGCGAAGAAATTAAAAGTGATAGAGTGCTCGTGCGTTGACCTATCAGGGCTATGTAGAACAACTCTCGCTCCACTGTCGGCTTCGCCGGAGGACCTGCCCACCTTCAACAACCACCAAGAGGCGAACTATAGAGAGTCATGCTCGAGGGTGCAGCGTGTCCGAGAGTTAGATGCCTTGACAGCTTGAGATGTTGAAAGCCTTTGTTGGGTTGGTGGAAGGGGGCAAATGGTTCATCATTTCGGGAGGTCGACTCAATGAGGAAGTCAGCTGAAGCCTGGGCTTTGATGGTCATTCTAGGTTCAAACTGTACATCATACTCGCTGAGCTCAACCGACCATGTAATCATCCTCCCTAAGGTGGTGGGGCTGTCAAACGCCTTCTTCAGAGGCATACTCATCTGCACAATGATGGTATGAGCTTGAAAATAGGGGCAAAGTCTCCTAGCTGAAGTAATGAGGATTAAGGAAGCTTTCTCAATAAGAGGATAATTGAGTTTGGCTACCTTCAAGATCCAGCTGACATAGTACACTGGCTTCTGAATACCCTTTTCTTCTCGAACCAAGACAGAGCTCACAACTTCGGGGGATATGGCCAGATAGAGGTACAAGATTTCTTCTTTTCTTGGTTAGATTAACAAAGGCTTGGTGCTGAGATAACTCTTGAGGTCATTAAAGGCCTCACTACATTCATGGGTACAGTAATTGCCTTCCTTCAACTCCTTGCTTCCTCTCAAAATTTTGAAGAAGGAGAGGCTCCTCTCGACAGATTTTGAGAGAAAGCGATTCAGCGACGCTATCTTCCCATTCAGTCTCTAGACATCCCTTAGTATGTGGGGCTCAGGTAGCTTCTCTATGGCAGCTATCTTCTCAGGATTGATCTCAATGCCTCTTTTTTTTTGTCAATGAAATCAATTTATTCATTACCTAAATATGAAAAAGTTTATGTACATCAAAACATCCAGACCAAAATCTGGGAAACAACTAGTAAGAAAAAAATTACAATCTCTCGATTTTCTCTTTTATGTATACAGGGATTTTGTCATTCAAGATTTTTGAAAGTATAGAGATCTTGATATTTCGAAATAGTACTGCAGGAGCTCTAAACTTTTGTGGGAAGATCTGTTGATTCCTCTCAATCCAAATCGCATACACAGTAGCAGATAAAGCTAGCCTCTTTAGTTTCTTCATGAACCCTTTTCCCCTTAGCCTGTTGCTGTACCAGTCGATGATACTTTCCCAACTACAAGACCTCTATTTGTATTCCAGCCAGTTCATCATATTGTTCCACACCTCAACAGAATACTGACATTCAAAAAGGAGATGCTGACAGGTTTCATTGCTCTGATTTGAACACAAGGCACATACATTTGTGTCCAGTATTCCCAAATGACAAAACCTATCCTGTGTTAATAGCTTTGCATGAATAGCTAGCCAAAGTATAAAAGAGTGCTTGGGGAAATTCCAATTGTCCCAGACAGTGTCTGACCAGTGCACCTTAGGAGAATGCTTTGCAATTTCTTTGTAAATAGAGGATATAATGATTTTGCCACCAGAACAGCATTTGTTGATTGCATTATGCAGATTATAAACGTTCCCAAATTTACTTATGAGAGTATCTCTCACCTTGAGAAGTTGTTTCCACATCCATGAGTTGTTCACCCTCACTTGAACTTGCCAGATATTATTATGTTTCAGATAATTTTCATGAACCCACTTTATCCACAACAAGTCTTTCTTTAAATGTATCAGCCATAAAAGCTTAGTAGCCGCTGCAAGATTCTAGTTCTTTGCCGAAAATACTCCAAGACCTCCCTATTTTTTTATCTTTGCAAATAGTCTCCCATGACACAAGATGCATTTTATGATTCCAAAGGAACTTAGAACATAAATTGTCAATTTTCTCTAGGATTTTAATTGGTAGGATGTAGTTGCTTATCCAGAATATTTGAATCCCCAAGATAACAGATTTAATCAGCTGCAGTCTACCAGCATAAGAAAGATTTTTGCTCTTCTGCCATCTTTGAAACTGATCAGTGATTTTATTGATCAGAGGGGAACAATCTAGAGAGGATAGCCTTTTAGAGATTAAAGGCACTCCCAGGTATCTAACTGGTAATACCCCTTCAGGAAAATCCAAAACAGTGCAAATCTGCTGCTTTAATCTATCATCAATGCCACTAAAATATACAGAGCATTTGTTTGGGTTAACTTCTAACCCAAAAACTTGATTGAACTCCTGAAGACAATCATATAGCTTTGTAATGGAATAGATGTCAGCTTTTCCAAATAGAAGCAAATCATCAGCAAAGAAGAGGTGAGTGATATTTAACTTGAAACATTTAGGATGATGTTTGAATAAATTGTCATTTTTAAGAGTGTTTAACCTTCTTGACAAATACTCCATACCAAGAACAAAAAGATAAGGAGAGAGGGGATCACCTTGCCTCAGGCCTCTAGCTCCCCTAAAATATCCATGAAGTGTTCCATTCAAGGAAAGAGAGAACTTTGTAGAGGTAATACACTCCATGATCCATATTATCATTCTGTTAGGAAATCCCAGCCCAGATAGCATGGATTCAATGAAACTCCAGCTAATAGTATCAAATGCTTTCCTTAGATCAATGTTTAGAGTAGCTCTAGGAGATGTCTGTTTTCTGCCATAATGCTTTACCAGTTCATGTGCCAATAATATGTTACTAGAGATACTTCTACCTCTGATGAAAGCACTTTGCCCTTCACCAATCAACAAACCCAAAACTTCTTGTATTCTTCTAGCAATAATTTTTGAAATTATTTTATATACACAGTTGCAGCAGGAGATTGGCCTAAAGTCTGAAGGGGTTTTAGGATTGTGTATCTTTGGTACCAATGTAATAGATGTAGAGTTGAAAGTTCCAAGAAGTTTACCAGACTTGAAGAATTCCTCAACAGCTAGATAAACATCTTCACTGATAATTTCCCAAGCAGCTTTGAAAAAGGAAGCATTATAACCATCAGGTCCTGGGGCTCTTTCACTTGACATAGAGAAAACTGCATTTTTTATCTCCTTTCTAGAAACTGGAAGAACCAGGGAATTACTTTGAGCTGGAGATAAAATTGGTCCACTTGAAATTATTCCAGGATCAGGAGTTGAAGTATGAGTAGCAACACCTAGAAGTCTTTTGTAATATTCAGTGAATTCTGTAGCAATATCAGCCATGTCTGTGATCCTTTCACCATTCTCAGTATATATTGACAACACTCTGTTATGGTGCCTCTTTGCTTTCATAATTGAATGAAAAAATTTGTAACATTTATCACCATATAAATCCCATCTGATATTAGCTTTTTGCTTGTAGAAAGAAGTTTCACAATCAATTAGTCTGGTGTATTTTCTTAAGCACTCCTTCTCCTTTGATATCAGCATTTGATTGAAGGGGTCATTGTTCAACTGGTTTTGAGTATCAGTGAGATCACATATAGCTCTTATCACCTGTTCACTAATATTCATAAAATGCTTCTTGTTTAAAACTTTCAGATTCTGCTTGAGCTTCCTAAGCTTTGTATGAAGCTTATACATGTGAAAACCTCTGACATCTTGTTCCCAGACAGTCTTGACAACAGAGGTAAAATCAGGATGATTTATCCACATACTAAAAAATTTGAATGGTCTTTTACCTTTAAAGTCATCTTCTCCAATTGTAATGAGACCTGGGGAATGATCAGAGCAGTTTGGAGCCAGATAATCCACTTGACTGGAGGTGTAAGACTGGATCCATTCATCATTAATTAATACTCTATCTAGTCTACTCCAAATTCTAGAATCAGCCCCTTGTTTGTTGTTCCATGTGAAAAAGCAGCCAGTAGTCTTCAAGTGAGTCAATTGACATGTAGAGATAAAATTTATGAAGTCTTCAGTATCATAGTCAGAGACAGGAGTACCCCCTAGCTTTTCTTCACTACTGATTATTGCATTAAAATCACCCCCAATGATCCAGGGACATGTAACATTTTGCTTGAAAGAAATTAGATCATGCCAAAGCTTCTTTCTATCTTCCAGATTATTCATAGCATAAACCACAGTAATAAGCATGATAACTTGCCATCCTTGGAATTGACATAACATGATATTAACTGATCAGAAGTTGATATACATTGAATGGAGAGCATGTTATTATCCCACAAAATCCAAATTCTTCCCTTATTTGCTTGCTGAGAGTTAGAGTACCAACTCCAATTTTTTACCATTCTCCTTGCAATCCATTGCATTTTATTGCCTGCAACTTTAGTTTCTAATAGAGCTATGAAAGAAAGATGGAAATCATGAACAAATTGTTTCACAATCATGTGTTTCGAGGATTTATTCAATCCTCTAATATTCCAAATGGCAAGTTGCATTATTGGGATAAGCCACCTCTGTCCAAGTTAGAAGGATCAAGATCATGTACCTGGCAGTTCAATAGAGAGAATTAAGATGCCTGAATATAGGAAGATGCCAGGTTTGCCTTGTCTCCAATATTAACCCTTTTAGCAGCATTTGCCCTATTAACACTTGAAAAACCAGAGACATTAACAGTAGGAGAGGTAATATTTGCTAAACCCATATATCTGGAAGCATGAACAGAAACTTCCCCTGAGCTGGTTACTGTTGGTGCATGTTTATGAGACAGATTCTTTCCAGAATTACCATTTACTTTACCAGCAAAATCTTGAGTTGTAATAGGCTCTTGTATTTGCTCATTAACAGTTTGAGTATGTACTTCCTTTACAGAACCCTTAGCCTTCTCTTGTATATTATTAGCATGTTCATCCGGAGCTAGTGCACTTGTTACCTGTTGCTTAGGAACCCACACTTTTTTCAAAATTTGCCTTCTACATTTCTCAGTCATATGCCCAACTATATTACAATTTGTACACCATCTTGGTTTGAGCTCATACACTATCTTTTGGTTTTAGCACTTCCCATCAGGCCCTTGGACAACAATCTGATCAGGGAGAGGTTCTTTTAGAGGCAATTTAATTTCAACCAAAACTCTAGCATAAGATAATCTCTCTCTTGTAGCAGTCAGCTTATCTGTAGTAATAGGAATACCAACAGTACTAGCAATCTTACTGATACCAGAGGAGCTCCATAAATTCAATTTCAGATTTGGCAACTGAATCCACATAGGATAATTATAGTCTTGAATTTTCTCAATTTCAGTATCAAGAGACCAAGGTTTTAAAACAAAAGGTCTTGATCCAAAGAACCATGGTCCAGCCTCTAGAATCTCATTCATTTGATGCTCTGATTGAAACTCAAAGAGAAATAATCCTTGTCTTATTAAAAGGACTTTAGGTATAGAGAATTTCCCCCAAATTTTATTGACATAGGTTTCCATAGATTTGAATTTAACGTTCAAACCAATAACATGCCCTATCAGAGCAAATTTCCAATAATCCTCACCTTCCTTCCATTCATCCATAGAGAAAGAGACAGCATTAGCTTGAGATGGTTTGATAAAGTTGAGTTCTAATCCATTACCATGTTTCCTGTTGTCAGCAAATAGACTAGCAAATGTTTTTTTATTTTCTGGAGCTATATTTTCCAAATTTGCATCAGTCTTTTGCTTTTCCATTTCAGAGTCACTACCAGTCTCTACAACAATTGAAACCAGATCATCAGCATTTTCAGATCTAACAACTTGAGGAGGATCAACCATAAGATTTGTATCATTTTCAATCACATTAGAGTTCAGACATCCATTTCGATTATGATGGATATTATGATCAATCAGATCAGGATCTAGATCTTCTTCAATCTCATCAGACCATAGAGAGGAGTTTGGAGATTTACCTAGCTGACGAGAAATCAGCTTACCAGAGTTCAGCCTGGGAGTTTGAGGATCAGTTAATGGATTTGATTTTGCTAAGATTTCCTCCATCAACATCTTCTTCCTTGCTCCTTTAGGTCCAGCGCTCTCCATTTCCATCTGAGGAATCACTGTTTCATTGCATTCAACCTCATCTCTGGAGGAGGAAGATCCAGCTCCCAGCGACGAAGAAACTGAAGGATAAAGGAAGATAGAATCCCTCAGCTCTCTATTTTGGACTCCATTGCTACTAGATTTCTTCTTCTTCGCCATAGAAAACCAGGCGGAGGAGCACGATAGCAGGGAGAGATTCGCCCGCTAAAGTGAGCCAAAAAAACAGACCACCAATTCTTTGTTTTCTTATCTTCTCAATGCCTCTTTGGGTAGTTATGAACTTGAGGAATTTTCCTGACTGTACCCTAAAAGTGCACATGGCTGAATTAAGCTTCATGTGGTAGCGTCAGAGAATGGAGAAGGTCTCTTCAAGATCTGATATGTGGGATGATACCTGTCTCGACTTCACCAGGATGTCATCTACATAGACTTCCACGTTACGGTCGATCTAAGGCTTAAAATTTTTATTGACCAACCTCTGGTAGATGGCACTTGCATTGTTGAGACCTAAAGGTATCACTTTGTAGCAATAGGTCATTTGGTTCATAATGAATGAAGTCTTTTCTTGATCATGCTCCACCATGTGGATCTGGTTATAGCCTGAGAAAGCGTCCATAAAGCTCAACAGTTCATGATCTACACTTTTGTCAACTAGTTGATCGATCTTGGGAAGGGGGTAGCTATTCTTCGAGCATGCCTTATTGAGATCAGTGAAGTTCACACACATCCTCCACTTTTAAGGGCCTTCTTTACCAGCACCCACGTTGGATAGCCACTCTGGGTATTGGATCTCTCGAATAAAAACGGCTCTAAGGAGTCTGTCTACCTCGTCTGTAGCCACCTTCTGTCTCTCTGGGCCAAGATGTCTCTTCTTTTGTTGAACCGTCTTAGTGTGTCGGTCGATTAAGAGCTCATGACTCATCAATTCGGGGGGAATTTCCAGCATGTCTTCAGGCCCCATGTGAATACATCTGTGTTCGCTAATAGGAATGCAATCACGGCTCGTTGTTGAGGTTCAACAAGGCTGGATCCAATCTTGACCCTCTTCACTCCTTCCTGGACGATCGGTACAGCATAGAGCTCCTCGACGGAAGTCGTCCTCTCTCGCTCTAATACTTTCTCCATTTGGAGGCATGTCTTCTCAATTGGCAGGGTCTCTAGCACTCTTTATCCTTTCATCGAGAGTAGATACCAGGATCTGGCCTCCTTCTGGTTGCTTCTAGCAATTCCAACACCTTCAGGAATCGGAGACTTCACCATCTATTGGTAGGTGGACGGGACTACCTGCAAGTTATTGAGGGCAGTTCTTCTCAAAATAATGTTGTATGTTGAGTTGAGATTCATCACAAGAAACTAAATCTGAACAGCTGACCGATGAGGGCACTCACCAACTGTTAGGAGGAGAGTGATCATCCCTTCCAGTAAAAATGAATGCCCCATGAATCCAATGAGCAGCTTGGATTTATCAATGCCCATCTGGTTGAAGGCATTAATGAACAGGATGTCCATAGAACCTCCCGTGTTAACCAAAATCCTCTTGACTTGAAAGCTATTAATTTTGATTGAGATGATGATGGGGTTTTTATGAGGTGTCTTAACACCTCGCAAGTCCAAGTCGCTGAAGGAAATGGACTGATCGGTCCTTGACTTCTTGTCACACAAATTAACTTGCAACGCTCGCCTAGCATACTTCTTACAAGCATTGTTAGACTATCTTCAAGCTGTGGGTTCACTACTAATAGTGTTGATGACCCCCTATTGCTGGGATCGGAGGCCCTACTCTGTCTCACTGGGAGACTAGCCTCTTCAAGTACCCTCTTTGTATCAAGTCCTTAATGTCTCTCTAAAGGACCCCAACAATCATTAGTAAGATGGTCGTGATCTCGATGATAACGAGAATACTATCTAGTGTCTCCATACTGAGGATTTGACTTCATGTGAAGATGGGCAGAGTTGAGATGCCCCTCTTTCTAGATCATGTAGAGGGATTTTGTGAGAGAGGTGTTGAGGGTTGTGAGGACAGGATTCTAAATGGGCTCCTTCTTTCGATCCCTCCTATCAACCCCATTTGATCTAGGGTCGGCTCTAGGGTGATCCCTTGTTGTCTCTCTTCTCGGCAAGGGGTCGACCTCTTCTGCCGACCTAATCGTTGGTGTTATCACTGCGGCTCCTTGTGCTATTATTGTTACTACAATTATCTCATCTCCCTGGCCACCTTCTTACAAGCTTGGGCATCTACTATGTCTATGTATCCATGTGCCTTGGCCATCAGTTGCTTGTAGCTAGTGACTTGTTTTTTAGTAAGCGAGTTAGCCAGCTCGTTGTCATGTAGGCCAGCTACGATAGCAAACATGGCGATCGCACTCCCAAGATCATCAACTTCCAACCTCTTGGACTAGAACCTCTTGATATAGTCTCTCAAAGTCTCTCCAGGCTCCTACCTCATTTGTATTAATACACGGGGAGGCAATTTCTGCTTGGTATCGGCCAAGAAGTGATGCACGGATTTCTGGCTGAGCTATTCAAAGCTATTGATGGGTTTCTTCACCAGGGAATTCCACCAGAGTTTGGCTCTTCCCATCAAAGTGATGGGAAAGTATCTGTAAATGATTGTCTTTGATGCTTGCAACATGGTCATCATGTCATAGTAGTAGGGGTGTTAACGGAACGGATACGGCTCGGATATAGCACTTACCATATCCATATCCGCTTACCCATCTCAGATACGGATATACATCGGTAAGAAAAATTCATATCCATATCTGCCAAAATCAGATACGGTTATGGATATAGATGCAGATATATAAACGGGTATGCATGCGGATACAAAAAGGATATGAGAAAACTAGATAGTATTCAGAAAAATATAGTCATGTGATACAAAAAGAGTTTGTTAATATGTTCATTATGATTGAAAAGCTAAGGTTAGACATCTTGATCATCAAAATTAACCACAAATCCAAAATCTAAGAATCGAAACTATCGTAAGAGTATGACCAATATGTATTCGGATATTTTCAGATACGGATACATATATTTCACTACAAAACCATATATATAACCATATCCTATCGGTTATAGATTTGAGTAACCATATTCGTATCCAAACGGATACGGTTATGGATATTTCCTCGGATACGGATACGGTTTGGCACTCCTACATAGTAGTTATGGACATGCTCAGCTGGATCTCCTTCACCCTTCTACTTCTCTACCTGAGGCATCTTAAATTTCTCACAAGTAGCATTCATGATGTAATCGGTGAGGGGAGTGTTTCCCCCAGTGGCCTCAATAATTGGCCAGAAAGACCATTCATAACAAGATGCCACATTTGTGGTTGACGGGCCTGAAGCTACATAATGATGCCTAGGGCCTCGTGATGTTCGTCCAGTGGCGTACTCTCGGTTGTCACGACTAGGACTAGGGTCTCTCTTGTGGCCTCCATAAACTGCGAATAATGCCGGTGAGGATCGGCAAAGCAAGCTTCTAGTGTGACTGAGGAGACACGTACTCAACATAGTCTCTATGATGACTAGCTGGAAAGGTGTGCATGGGCATTGGAGGGACCAACGGCTGCCTCGCTGGTGGTGGAGCGGCCGAGGGTTGGCCTGCTGAAGGTGGTTGAGCCAGTGATGAGGAAGGTTGTTGGGGATGAATTCGGTTGAGAAGTTCATAGGTAAATGTTGCAGACTACTGCTAGAAAGACTGAGAGATCCAATGAGTGGATTCTTCCAGCCGGGCTTGAGTAATATAGCCCGCACATGATTCTTCAGGGACCAGGTGGACAAGCCTACGAAGGCACTCAGAACCAAACATCGAGCTTGAAGAAGAGAGAAGTCCCTATGGTGAGCGCCAAACTGTTGATGTTAGTCATTAAACAGGGGTTTATGTGAGGATTATGAGAGGGTTAGGTACTTAAACTCCTTCAGATGGTAGGTTCAGGGTTTACTATTCTTCACTTCACATAAAGAGTTCGTAAGAGGGCGGAGTTAGGATATTCGGTTGTTCCTCCGAGGATCAAGTCAGTAATTGATCTTGAGTGGGAAATATAGAGATAGGGTAATTCAAAGTTGAATGTATAAAACTAGAGAGCTTACCATATGCAATGAAGCTCCCTTTTATAGTGAATTGGAAGGGCAAAGAGGTAACTTGAGTCGGGTTTAGCTAGGCAGTTGAGTTGGCAATCATCTTTCAGGTGTTGACCATATAATAGGGTGAGTCATCTAGTCATTTAATAAGGGAATGATAACAGGTGCTTGGCGATGACTGGGTCCGATGAGTCATAAAGACTATGAGGGCTAGAGTAATAATAATTTGTCAGAACAGTTAATACAAAGGCAGACAGCTAGCGAGGGTTTCGAGATAATTGTCTCTTCTCTACTCATTTGGTCAAGAGATGACTAGCACCGCCTTTTGACTCAGGCTATACGAGTTGTCGGGTGAATAGTAGGTTGAGTAAGGGTTGATTTGGTGGGTTAGGAAAGGGGCAGGCGCTACTGTGCCCGTCAAGACTGCTCGTCACCCTAGAAAGGAGCAGACAGCTAGAGAGACCCCAGTAGCTTAGGGGGTAACTGAGGGCCCTATTGCTAATGGAGGCCAAGAAGTGAACCTTGAGTGGCCCTTCTCTCACCACATTGATGAGCTTTACAAAGGTAGGTGGGAGGAGCATAAGAATATGTTGATGGGTTTGATTGAAGCTCGACCCCGGCATTATAAGGAGCCATCAAAGGAGAATTGATTTGTCATTGGGCAGCCACTAGACAAATGGGGTCGGTCCTGGAGTCCAAGGCCACCCAGTCTAGAGTGCTGGAGCAATTCTTGCTTCCACACGATAAGGAGCTGTTAGGTGAGATGCTAGACTTTGGTCTACGCCAGACCCTCAAGAGCTATTTGACAAAGGGGCTCTTGTGGAACACGAGCTGTTTGTCTGGTTTGTGTATGCACGAGGGTGTTATTTTAAGCTCCAAGAGGAGCTGGAGGCTCAACAGGCTACTCGCTGTAGGCGTATAAAACTGCTTATAGGTCCCTTAACACAGCTCGGCACGATGATTCAACAAACCAACGAACCATCGGGCGACATATCCAAACATGATCGTCGGACCACAACACCAAAGCCAAGTGACACGCGACGAAGCGCATTAACGAGGTGACGAGGCTAACGAACCGCACGCAAACAATAGAATACATCCACTCGCATGCGGAATCAAGCTAACGGTTCGGTGAGTCAACGAGTCATCCAACCATGGAACGGATTCGAACTCGAACTCCAAGGCAGATTTACTGCCAAATCGGGATCCGGACTTCTAAATCAGAGTTCAGATCAACGACGAAACTCGGATAAACCGATAAACCGCGAAACCGGACAACGGACCTCGGCCATGACCGAGCCACCCCAAGGTGGCTCGGCCATGGCCGAGCCACCCATGGGTGGCCGAGCCACCGAGCCACACTCAGATCTGGGCCCAGATCTGGGCCCAGATCCGCTTTTAGAGGCTATAAATAGAGGGCTATGGGCTCATTTGTGAAGGGTTGGAATTTTTGACGGCGAAGCTCTGCTGAATTGAGATCTGTGTTGGCCTTCTTGTTTTGATGATGTTTAATAAACAATTTACCACTAATGTTGTTTATCTAGTATTGGTGTTTTCCTATGTATTGTAGACAAACAACGTAGTTGGAGGATGGATGGAATAGAGCTTCAACGATCATATCCAATGGAGGTTGGAGGAATTGTGGAGTGAAGCAACGTACAATTCAAGTTAAAGATCAAGTTCAAGCTTCATCCGCAAGTGTACCAAGATAGAGCTTCGTTGAAGATCAAGATTGCTTGGGTAATTTAGTTTAGTCTCAATATCTATACACACATTTTATTGGTTTCTTCGTATATACATATAGTTATATATATATATACATAAGTTTTGGTTTCTATGCATATATATAGTTATATATATACATACATGTGTTTTGAGTTTTTATAATTATATATATGAAATTATATATTTCATATTTTCTATTGTGTTTTTGAAAACATTGCATAGAATATGCAATTTTGTGAAAATATTGTATTCTTAGTTTGTAGACTTCAATATCAGTTTATACATGTTTTACTAAGTCTATAAAAACATTTCACAAAGTTTCAAAAGTTGGTTTATGTCAAAACATCAAAATTCAAGTATCTCATATTTTCATGTTTTGGACTATTTTGTAAAATGATGATATTTTTCATTTGGGAAGTCCTTTTTGATAACCAATCATTGTAGCATGTTTATTATCATGTCTACAATCATTCCCCAAAGTTTTACATTTTTTGGAATTTATTTGATATTTTTAAACAGCGTTTTAAAATCAGCAAATCAGATTTTGACCGGATCGGTCGACCGAACCTGAGGTCAAAAGTTTCCTGGCCGACAGAAGCCTGTCGGTCGACCGGTCCGGTCGACCGATGAAAATTTTCGGTCGACCGACGAATTTTCCGGTCGACCGACGAGTATTCTCTCAGCTTCCAACGGCTAGTTTTTTGACCGTTGCCTTGGGGTTGTGTTTTGTCTTTTGCTCAGGTTTTTGGCTGAGTTGAGAGAGGGTATAAGTACCCCATTGCCTTCAACTCTTAAACTAACCAAGAGGGTTTTTAATCAAGTTTAATAAAGTTTTTAACAAGGGTTTTAGTTTGGTTTAAGTGTGTTTAAAAAGCTTTTAAGCAAATTGAGAGTTTGTTTTTGTGATTCAATTCTACAAGAGCTTGAGGAGATCATCTATTGGTGTTTGGGCATTCAACTATTCTCCCTCCAACTCTTGATATATTGAGAAGTTTTCTAAACTCTATTTCTAGCTTTTTTATATATTTGATTATCATTGTTATTAAGCTAGAACTACATTGAGTTTAGTTTTGATTTATATCTCTTTGTTCACACACAACCTTTTGAGCTTATTGTATTTACATTCATAGTATAATTTTGGGTTGTGAGATTAGTGACTTAGAGTTGTGCTTAATTGAGTTCTCACCTTGTTTAGAGAACAAATCATTTGATTTATATTGTGCTTATTGTGAGGATTCACTTGTAATACACTTGTACACCGAGAGAAGTGTGTGGTGAGAGACGGGGTCGAATCCAAGAGGAGTGGCGTCGGTTGACGTGCCTAGGGAGAGGTTGTAACCGAGCACTTGAGGAGGAGGACACGGGCTAGGACCAACACTTAGTGTGTGAGGTGTGATTACATAGTGATTGTATTGTGAGGTGTAAACGTTGTTCGGGTGAACGTAGAAAACCCGGTTGTGATAGTGGAGATCTCCTCGAGGTGAGGAGCGGGGACGTAGGTCGTGGGGACCGAACCTCGTAAACATATCGTTTTGTTTGTGATTGCATTGGCGTTCTTATTCTTGTTTTCATATCTTATATCGCCTTTGTGTATTGCTCATCATATTACCCTATCACTTGTGTAGATTGTTTATTTTACCCTTGTGTTAGTTCATATATCCTTGCTCATATATTTGTAATATCTCATTGATAGGATATATTCATTTGTTCATATTGCTTATCCTAGCTTACATATCTTGTTGTATTTCATACTTGCTAGGATAACATATTAATTAATTTTAATTGGTATTTAATCGGATTAGATTAGCATAAGACCCTAATCACCCCCCCTCTAGGGTCTAACAATTGGTATCAGAGCTTGGTGCTCTTTGATTTAAGGACTAACCGCCTTGAGTTAAAGATCCAAGTTATCTTATTTGTGCTAATCTAGTTATGATTGCATTTGTCTTGCTTGCATATGTTCATATATATATCTTGAATATGAATGTATTTTGTTTAGGCTATAAATCCAATGTTGCTCCTAAATTCATTAATTTTCCCTATGCACAATGGGCTTCTAGATTTAAACTATTTGTTGAATCTAGAAATATTGACTTATGGAAAATTATTGATTGTGCTTATATTGTGCCCACATTGGAGAAATCTAAGTGGAGCAATCATGATAATAAAATGTTTAATATGAACAAGCTTTTGTTAGAATATTTGCTTAATGCCTTTGACTCATCATTTTCTAACAAATTTGTTCATTTTGATAGTGCTTACAATTTATGGAAATTCATAGAAGCACATCAAGGCAACTTGGAGGAAATCCGACGTAGTTTGGAGGATTGTTCTTCAAGTGAGTGTGGAGCATCATCATGCACACGGCCACTAGGCGATAGCCCTAGTGTGGTAAGCGATTCGGAATCCGAAAGTGATATATCCATCAATGAACTCGCTTGTGCATATGAGAAATTATTGCATGCCTATACAAAATTACAAAATAATTTTATTGATCTTAAAAGCAAGCATGTTAGTTTAAAATCCGATCATGAGAAGCTAGTTTCCAATTTTGATATTATTTCTCAAGAAAATGTTGCTCTTAAAGAAATTAATGATATGTTAAAATTGGAAAATGAAAAATTAACTTCATCTATATCTAGCTTAACTCATGCTAATAATGATGCCATGATAGAAGTAGAAACTATTAGAAATGAGTTTAATTCTTTTAGAAATGATAATGTTTCATCTACTTCTATTTCCTATACATGTATGCAAAATGTTGAGTTGAGTCAAGTTAAACATCGCATATCTTGTTTAGATTCAACCTTAAAAACATGTATGGTAAACCATGATAAGCTTATGAACATGTGTGCTAAGTCTCATGCTACTACACCTAAACATATCACACATCATGCACACATGTATAGCAAAATTAATAAGTGCTCTATTTGTGGTCGTAAAGGTCATTTATCTAAATTTTGCTATGATGCACAAAAATCTAAAAATAGTAATATCAATGCTTCTTGTGCATCTCATAAGGCTTCTTCATCACACACACATGTACATGCACACACTCATAAAGTTCATCACAAGCATGCTCATGTGTATAGATGTGATCATTGTGGTAGATTTGGTCATTTGGCCAAATTTTGTTTTGATTTAAAGAAAGTTTCACATTTGCAAAACAATTTTAAAAGACCATCCATGTTTGCAAATGTTTCTAATGTTTCCCGTGCACAACCATTTGGTCAACATAAGCAAATGCTTCCTTTCCATTGTACTTATTACAATCGGAAGGGTCATTTGAGTAATTTTTATTATGACCGTGTTCGTGCACCATATGCGCCTAAGAGAGTTCATAACCCTAGGGCTTTGAGCTTGAATGATAGGGGTCATGTCCCTAACCAATCCGGCACCAAGAATTCTTGGGTGCCAAAATGATTTTTTAAACCAAGAATTTTAGTACTTTTATTTTTTCCTTTTCTTGGTTTTGAAAATTATGTTTTAAAATCTTTTGGTTATGAAAACAATTTTTTATTTAATCAAATCTTTTGTTTTCATAACTCCTAGTTTTGATTTTGATGAGAGGTTTGTATTTATATAACCCTCCGGATTTATTGGGTGTTTATTCCCAAATCATGTTTACCGGATGCTAGAATGATTATATGGGTTGGAACAAGCTTAAGAGCTTGATATATTGTTGCCTCTCTTGAAATTCTTTTATCAAAGATTTTGTTTTGATCGGTTGCTTTGAATTCATTATACTTCACTTATATGATGATATTTATGTGTTTGTGCTAATGGATCATCTATTCGTGATTTATAATGTATTCTTCGTGCCTTATAATGTATTCCATATGTGGTTTGATCAAATCCCACAAAGAAAATTTTCTTGATTGATCAAACATCGTTTTTGGATTTAAACTTTGATTTATGATTTCTTTTGGTTGATTTGTTTTCATTTGAAAACTTTTTACATGATTCTCATGTTTCTCTTCTTTTGATTTCATAAATCTACCTATACAAATGGTTTTTATGTTCTTTGATATGAGACACTATTTTTCACCTTGATATATTCATATGTGTTCTCATTATCTCTTGAATGTGAGTGATTTTTGGCATATTATTTACACATATGTTTGCCATGATCTTCATTTCATATATTCATGAGGCATTTTGATAGGGGGAGCAATCCCTATATCTTTCTATATGTCATACTCACCCATGCATATTGATAGGGGGAGCTTTCGCTCTCTTCATACATTTGTCCCCTTTTTGATGTTGTCAAAGGGGGAGAAATATTGTGAGTATAGTCCTTCTTGTTTATATGCATGATATATTATACTTTATATATTCATTTCCTTTCATGCATATATCCTTTTTGTAAATTATTTGTCATCATCAAAAAGGGGGAGATTGTTGGCCTTCTTGTTTTGATGATGATTTACAAACAATTTACTTCTAATGTTGTTTGTCTAGTGTTTGTATTTTCTTATATATTGTAGACAAACAACGTAGTTGGAGGATGGATGGAATAGAGCTTCAACGATCATATCCAAAGGAGGTTGGCGGAATGTCGGTGAAGCTTATGCAATTCAAAGTTAAAGATCAAGTACCATGCAGCAGAGAGTTGGTCGGTCGACCGGTCCGGTCGACCGAAAAGCTCCATCGGTCGACCGCACCGGTCGACCGGATAAGTGTTTGCTTGATTTCCTGTTTTCGACCTGGATAACGGTCGACCGAACTTTCCATCGGTCGACCGAATTTTTCCATCGGTCGACCGACGGAATTTTCGGTCGACCGACAATATAGCCGTTGCTTTTTAACGGCTCTTTCTCTGAGCTGTTTGCTGGGGTTTTTGGTCATTTCGTTTTGGGGTTTTTGGCTGAGCTTTGAGTGGGTATATATACCCCATTGCTGATGTCTTTTCAAGTGAGCCAAGAGAGTTTAAAAACAAGTTTAAGAGAGTTTTAATCAAGGGTTTATGTTTGGTTTAAGTGTGTTTATAAGCTTTTAAGCATTTGAGTGTTTTGGTTTTGTGAATCACTTCCACAAGAGCTTGAGGAGATCATCTATTGGTGTTTGAGCATCCAACTCTTCTCCTTCCACTCTTGATCTATTGAGAAGTTTTCTAAACTCAATCTAGCTTCATATTTTATATTGTTTGATTATCTTTTTATTAAGCTAGTGTTCATATTGAGTTTAGTTGATTTTATTTTCTCTATGTTTATACACACAACCATTTGAGCTTATTGTATTTACATTCATAGTATAATTTGGGGTTGTGGGTTTGTGACTAAGAGTTGTGCTTAATTGAGTTCTCACCTTGTTTAGAGAACAATCAATTGATTTATCTTGTGCTTAATTGTGAGGATTCACTTGTAATACACTTGTACACCGAGAGAAGTGTGTGGTGAGAGACGGGGTCGAATCCAAGAGGAGTGGCGTCGGTTGACGTGCCTAGGGAGAGGTTGTAACCGAGCACTTGAGGAGGAGGACACGGGCTAGGACCAACACTTAGTGTGTGAGGTGTGATTACATAGTGATTGTATTGTGAGGTGTAAACGTTATTCGGGTGAACGTAGAAAACCCGGTTGTGATAGTGGAGATCTCCTCGAGGTGAGGAGCGAAGACGTAGGTCAAGTGGTTAGACCGAACTCCGTGATCATATCGTTTGTTTGTGATTGCATTGGCGTACTTTTACATTCGTGCTTATTATTCATATTGCCTTTGTCAATTGCTCATTGTTGTTTTTCCCACTATCTAGTTTATGTTTAATTCACCCTTGTGCTAGTTTATATATCCTTGCATATATTTTACTATATACCTCTTTGCTAGGATATATCATATTGTATATTGCTTATCCTAGCTCATATATATTGTTGCATTTCATACTTACTAGGATAACTTGTTAATTTATTTTAATTGGAATATAATCGGATTAGATTAGCATAAGACCCTAAGAGATTTGAAGCTTTGAAGACTTGCTCTTTCAGATCCGGTGCTCGGCGATCGTCCACGTCAAAAGAGGCAGGAGTTCGAGAGGGATCGGATCTGAGATCTACGCGGTTATACTCCGGATCAAAGCTTGGCCTTTGATCCCGAGAAGGCTATTATTTCCTTGGCGAAATAGTACCCCCCGGCTGTTATTTCCTTCGTGAGATAACACCTGTTATACCTGTAGATCCGACCGGATCTAGATCGCGCGGTAGTCCACGGATAAACCCCGACGCAGGCGAAGAACCCACCAAAGCGAGTGACCGCAAAACAGGAGCTCGTGATTCGTTCAAGGAAAGTTGTAATTTTTATTTCTTTTCTGATCTCGTTGTAACCGGATCTTATAAAAAGACCGGATCTTTGTAACCGATAAACTGTTAACAAAGGAATCGATGGAATCAATGAAGAAGACAATTTTTCCCGCGAACAATCTGGCGACCATAGTGGGAGCCAACGACCTCGCCGAGATCGTCGCGTCGCAGCCGCGGATCTCAATCCCGGTCGAGGAGGAGGTCGAGTATGAATTCGACCAACAAAAGTTCGAGGAGTATCTTTCGTCCTTGTCCGGATCCACCTCCCCCCGCAAGTCCAAGAAGTTCTCCTCCAGGAGAAAAGTTCGTTGGTACGAAGAAGTTCAGAACGCCAACGAAGCTCTCACCACAGCTGACGCCAAAGTTGCGTCAGGTGAAGTTCCGCCGACCTCCAACCAGGTCAACCCTGTTCTCGCCGACGCCTCCACCGTTGAGGGCGTTGTGACTCTCTCGAAGAGAGCCCGCCAAAGGTGATGTCAACGCCTGGCGCGGCAACTCGCAAAGGCGATGGAGTCCACCGACGGAGTCCGCTATCATGCAGATCTGAAGAGCAGGAGAGGCAAACAGGCTCAACCACCGATGGATGGCAGCTCCTCTAAGCCGCCAACGAACGAATAGATCCGTGTCAAACGGAATCGTTCGACGCTTGATGAGCGCATTCGCAAGCGCCGCGCACTGTCAGCGCAAGCACGGGCTCAAGTCCAGGAAGCCCACAGGAGATTGCAGAAGGAGGTGGCGAAGAAGCCCGATTCAGGCTAAGGAGCAACCTTTGCAGCCTCCAACCAAAGTTCAACCTCCGGCGAACCAAGCTAAATCGCCGAGAATTCCCATAGCTACTCCGGGAGATCATGCAGAATCATCCCGAAGAAAGAAGCCAATTTTGGAGCGCCTTGGTCCAATTCACGATGAGAGAGGCAAAGCTCCAGTTCAAGAACGTTTGGGCCCGTTGAAGAAGCCCCGAATGACTCAACATGCTGGGGGTCGCCACCACCTTCAGCACGACAAGGAGTTTAAGGCAGCTGCGCGCGCCAATTTGCGCATCGAAGTCCAGGAGCCCACTGAGAACTCACGCCCAAAAGGGCATGTCTCGAGGCGTGTGACTTTTGAAAGCCCGAAAAGGCAGTCCGCCCTCAGAAGGAAACATTACCGTCTGATGACGATAACGTTATACCTGAGAAGTTGTGCTCACACATGATAGGTTACTCCGACTGTCAAGCTGACGAGTTGTACTATCGTGATGGAAGTACGAGAAAAACCAAGAAGAAAAGTCCTCGAGGACTAGAGACCCAATGCCCCTGTTCCAAACTCATTCGGGCAGTATTATCTGAGTGCAACTGCATCAAAGGACTAGAGACCCAATGCCCCTGTTCCAAACTCATTCGGGCAGTATTATCTGAGTGCAACTGCATCAAGACAGTTCCTGAAAGAGTTTCGGTTTTCGAAAGACTTAGTACTGAAACGCCAAAACCAAGGCCTAGGCGTTTCCGACGAAGAAGAATGGTGGTTGAAGATGGAGAATTTTTGAGGGTCACCACCAATATGACCAGCAAGGGGACATCGGCACGGGATAATCTCGAGTCGATTCTGAAAGCATCCCGGCCTATAACCCATCTGCAGTCCGGAACCATCAAGCGAGCAACCTATGGTAGGGTTCGGACAAGACTACCTTCAGAAGATGAAGAATCGGATGTCGGCTCTGCGGTCGCATCAGATAATACGGTATCCAGCGAGCCAAGATGCTTGAAGAGGCCATGGCTAAACAACAGGAGACCTTCAGGTTCGAAATACAGATGGCCATGCAGAACATGAGAGAAATGCATGACCAACAAATCCAAGCATTGACAAACCAGCAAGGCGAGCCAAGTCGTCGTAACCAGGTTAATCTGGAAGATGAGGCTACAAATGCCAATGAAGCGCACAATGCCAATAATCCTCCCATCAATGCAGGGGGTGGTAACGAGAATGCTAGTGAAGACACAGGTGAAAGCTTGAAGATCAAAAACCTCGAGAGCAAAATCAATACATTGATTTCCGCTCAAGAGATGAAGAAAACAGGCATTCCTTGTCCGTACCCAAGAGAATGGCAATCGATCCCATATCCGGCGAAGTTCAATCTAATTAACTTCACGCCGTTTAATGGGATGGGTTCACCTACTCAGCATTTGATTTACTTTAAATCGCACGTGGGGGTTATCTCTGGTAATGAGCCTCTGATGGTACGGTCCTTCGTTGGCACTCTTCGTGGAGCCACCTTCGATTGGTATCGCCACCTCAAGCCAGAAAGCGTGAATAGCTGGGATAACATGGAGACTAAATTCCTCGCTAACTTCTTCGACGACGACACCGATATATCCATCGGGTCATTGCTTGACGAGAAACAAAAAGATGGGGAATTGGTTGACACCTTCGTCAAGAGGTTCCGAAACAAGGCGATGAACTGCCGGGACCCGATCACTGAGGAGTTTATTCTCCAGACTTGCCACAACAACCTCGCACTGGATGTGTTGGAAGCAATGGGGACAGCACCGTCCAAAACCTGGAAGGATTTGAAGGTCCGAGGAGAAGCAAGCGAGGCGGTTCCTCAGAAGGAAAGAAGCGCGGGACAAGAGGCCAATAGGGATATGCTCCGCAACAGAATTTTGTCCCGAGGGAAAGGTTAAGCGCACAATGCTAATGCATGTTTGATGCTAATCGAAAGCTTTCCAATTGCAACCCAACACAGCCGCAGACAACAAGCGCCACAATGAAGCTCGGGTTTGGCAATGGAACAACGGCCCGCTCAGCAAGCAGAATGCTATCGCAGCCGAGGGTTCCTAAAGTGTAATTCCTTCAAAGATGCACGAAGTTCTGGAATCTTAAAGGACCTGTTGGAGAATAACAAAATCAGCTCGCCGCGATCGTGGATCAGAAGGGTGCTTAGCAACAGTGATGGATCGAGGTATGGCATACACTAGAGCGGTCCATCACCCTACCAAGTCGTGCTACACCTCAAGGACAGATCAGGCGCAGATTGAATGTAGGCGTCATACCGAAGCGCGTCCAAGAATGTCGGCAGCGAACGGCCACGAAGTTGTCAATCCCGCTTTGGATCGTGGTGGCCCACACAATGGTTCAACCAGAGCCGCATCAACCAAAGTTAAGGAATGAGGACAATAGTGAACGATGACCACATGGGACAGCGACAATAAGGACTTGTGCCACACCACAGCCCAAACGGCAAAAATCCTCTGGGTATCCATCCCGATCTCATTGAAGACGAACAGTGGGCGACTTCCCGGTAAGAAAAGGTAAAGGCCAAGTCCTGCAATGCATACATCCGCAATAATCGGAGGAGGATGGCGATGAAGCTCCTACTTCCCGCTCTTCGAAGAAGACAAGATTTTTCTTTTCACCCTAGAAGCGAAATGAGTATCACTACAATTAATCCACGCACTAGTGAGCAGGGGGTGAATAAATAAAACGGGGACCAAGCCAAAACTCTCACGGAGAATGGGGGGTGATTACGATCTACACCGCGAGCGAGAGGCTCGACGACAGCCGTGAAATAAACCGAAAGAGAGAAATCCCCAGGAGGTTCAGAATCCAAAGCAGTTCGTTTCAGTCGCCCGACTGGAAGAGACAAACCGGAAGCTCAGAACAACTCGCAAATCTTCGATGTAATGCTCAACAGCAACATTCCAGACGTGATACGCTGTATGCAGTTGCTGCGGTTGTCAAGAAAACTAGGGAGGCTTGCAGAAGCTTGGCCAATTCAGAGTGTGCTGACTCATCAAGCCGAGTGCCTGAAAAGCCAAGAAACCGCTGAAAGTCAATCAAATTGCAAACAGTTAACGACTAAGAACACTCCCTGCAGTTACTGTTCA
Source organism: Asparagus officinalis (assembly GCF_001876935.1). Taxonomy (NCBI): domain Eukaryota; kingdom Viridiplantae; phylum Streptophyta; class Magnoliopsida; order Asparagales; family Asparagaceae; genus Asparagus; species Asparagus officinalis. Next base: position 26,643,397 of record NC_033802.1, read on the forward strand.
CCATACGAGGATATGCAGACGAAGAATTCGAAGCCACGATCGACCCCTATATTTCATTGGGTACATTGGCTCCAGCAAAGTCAACCGAATCCAAGTGGATCCGGGTTCTGCTGTGAGTATTATGCCGCTTCGCTTGATGCATTTCCTCGGTGTTCCAGTTAGTAAGTTGGCGTCCACGGGCACTGTTATCTATGGATTCAACACTAGCGGGTCAAGACCCTTGGGTAAGATCCGGATAAAGTGTCAAATGGGTGATTTGAAGACGGAAGTCACATGTTATGTGATCGATGCCGAAACTTCATATAACTTACTATTGGGTCGGCCTTGGATCCATAGTAACGTTATAATCCCCTCCACTCTCCATCAGTGTTTGAAATATGTCAACGCTGATAATAAGGTTAGGACGGTGGTCACGGATAAGCAACCATTCAAAGGGTATGAGAATTATTTTACTGATTCTCTCCTTTACGGTAATGAATCTGATACTGAATCATCGGCCCATGGCACGGACAGCGGAGAAGAAGCTGATACCGAAGCCGGATTTGATTACAATAGAGGTTATGTTTTAAACGACATTGTACCCTTTGTAATCAACCTTGACAATGAACAAACATCAGAGGGCAGTTGTAACTGGCAACTTGCCAATAATGAAATAAATAACGATTTAGAGTACTCTCTGTCTCTTGATGATGTGATAAAAGAATTATATGATAATCTCGATTTGTATATGCCGCTTCGATCGTCCTATATAACAAAGGAACGCCTCCAGCATTCTTTCGGAACAACCATGGTCATCCCGAACAAAATAAGAGGCGCAAAAGAAGTGATTTACGGTAAAGGAAAAATCTCTCCATTACCAGATCATTTCTTAAGGGAAGAGGAGGATGATGACAAACCTGGTCGACATTTATCTAAGTATAGTCCGGAAGCGCGCAAGCTTATGGAAAAACAGGGGTATGATTTCACACTCGGAGAAGGTCTATACTTCGATCGAGGTCCTCGTACTCCAACCAAAGCGGCATATGTACCAAAAGGAAAACCCGATGACTATTATAAATACGGACGAGGGTTAGGGTATGAATCTTCTTCAGAAGACGAATACTGCTGGTTAATCAATAACCAATCATCTAAGCAATACAAAGAGGGAAATTCGTCAGATTCCTCGGAATGGGATTCCGATACAAGTCTGGGGGAAGCTTTCAAAGCCCTAATGGCGAACATGGCTACAGTCGATCCGTCCACAATGGAAGACGATGATCAAATGCTAACATGGGAAGACCCATGGGTTCATCACCTGAACATGCAGTATGGCGATAGGTTCGAACAGAGGGAACCCCCCACTGAAGATAAAATAGTCCAAGTTAACATGCGTGACGAGGCCAACCCAAAGCCTATATTCATCAGCGATAGTCTTCCCCCAAATGAGAAAGAGGAATTAATTGCTCTCATCAGGGAATATATTGACGTCTTCGCATAGAACTATGAAGATATGCCCGGGTTCGACCCTAATGTGGCAATGCACCGCCTCGATATCAGATCATGGAAGCTATCGAGGTAGAGGTTAAGAAACTGATCGAATCAGGATTTATCTGAGAGGAGCAACATCCAGATTGGTTAGCCAATATTGTTCCAGTCATGAAGAAGAACGGTAAAATCAGAATTTGCATCGACTTCAGGGACCTGAATACGGCATGTCCAAAAGACGACTTTCCTCTCCTAATCACGGATGTCATTATCGACAACACATGCGGGTTTGAGAGAATGTCTTTTATGGATGGTTTTTCAGGATATAACCAAATCAAGATGCACCCAGATGACGAGAAGCATACAGCGTTCAGAACGCCCCTTGGTGTCTTTTGCTACACCGTAATGCCTTTCGGTCTAAAGAATGCAGGCACCACGTACCAGCGAGCAATGACTAAGATTTTCCAAGAACATCTCAGGAAAACAGTCGAATGCTACGTTAATGATTTGGTTGTAAAAAGCCGCAACAAAGAAGATCACATCAAGGACTTGAAGACGATGTTCGATCTCATGCGGAGTCATCAATTGAAGATGAACCCCACTAAATCCTTCCTTGGAATGTCCAGCGGAAAATTCCTTGGATTCGTCGTCACCACTAAAGGTATACATATCGATCCTGACAAAGTGAAGGCGATACACGAACTGCAACCTCCTAGAAATCTAAGAGAGCTCAGAGGATTGCAAAGGCGTTTAGCTTACATCCGACGGTTCATCTCGAATCTTTCTGGGAAATATTGTTTCAGTCATGAAGAAGAACGGTAAAATCAGGATTTGCATTGACTTCAGGGACCTGAATACGGCATGTCCAAAAGACGACTTTCCTCTCCCAATCACAGATGTCATTATCGACAATACATGTGGATTTGAGAGAATGTCTTTCATTGATGGGTTTTCAGGATATAACCAAATCAAGATGCACCCAGATGACGAGAAGCATACAGCGTTCAGAACGCCCCTTGGTGTCTTTTGCTACACGGTGATGCCTTTCGGTCTAAAGAATGCAGGCGCCACGTACCAGCGAGCAATGACTAAGATTTTTCAAGAACATCTCAGGAAAACAGTCGAGTGCTACGTTGATGATTTGGTTGTAAAAAGCCGCAACAAAGAAGATCACATCAAGGACTTGAAGACGATGTTCGGTCTCATGCGGAGTCATCAATTGAAGATGAACCCCACTAAATCCTTCCTTGGAATGTCCAGCGGAAAATTCCTTGGATTCGTCGTCACCACTAAAGGTATACATATCGATCCTGATAAGGTGAAGGCGATACACGAACTGCAACCTCCTAGAAACCTGAGAGAGCTCAGAGGGTTGCAAGGGCGGCTAGCTTACATCCGGCGGTTCATCTCAAACCTTTCTGGGAAGTGCCAACCATTCTCTAAGCTAAACAAGAAAGGGGTGTCATTCATCTGGGACGACGCCTGCCAAAAAGCATTCGAAGATATCAAAACGTATCTGGCGAATCCTCCTGTTCTCGTTGCACCGAAATCGGGTAAACCGTTCTTGATTTACATCAAGGCGATGAACCACTCGATAAGTGCTTTACTAGCACAAGACGATGATAATGGTCACGAACAGGCAGTCTATTACCTAAGTCGGACCTTGGTAGGTGCCGAGTCTCGATATCCGATGATTGAGAAAGAATGCCTCGCATTGGTATTCGCAATGCAAAAGATGCGGCATTACTTGGTTGGACAGACGATTTACGTCATTTCTAACGTTAATCCAGTACGGGTATTTATGACGCAACCGACCTCTATGAATTGGCGGTTAGCGAAATGGGCTCTTCTCTTGTCCCAATATGATTTGCACTTCAAGCAACAGAAGTCGATCAAAGGACAAGCGATTTGCGATCTTTTGGCGGCAAACCCGACCACGGATACGGCAGAAGTATATGATGATTTGCCGGATGAAACCCACGAGGTTAACACTACGTCGCACCAACAAGTATGGCAATTATATTTCGATGGTGCTTCGAGGGCGGTTAATAGGGCAATAACCCCGGGAGGTTCTACAGTTTCCTCCAGAGTTGGAGTTGTCTTAATTTCCCCGGGGAAGCATGTGATGCCTCGGGCTTATTCATTGACTAGTCCATGTTCCAATAATGTAGCTGAGTACAACGCGCTTCTCATTGGACTCAGTTTCGCCAAAGAGCTGGGGGTCGAATATCTCGAAGCTTTTCGCCAAGGAGCTGGGGGTCGAATATCTCGAAGCTTTTGGGGATTCTCAATTGATAGTCAACCAAGTCCGTGGAGAGTATGAAGTCAGGAACCAAGACCTGATCCCGTACCACCAGGAGGCCATCAAAATGGCAGATTCTTTTGAAGAATTCTTTATTGAATATATCCCTCGTCTCCAGAACGTTTATACGGATGCACTGGCAGCACTAGCGGTATCACTTGCACAGCCTCCTGAAACTGAACTATTAGTCACAGTAAGGACGCATCAACTCTGCATACCCATATACAATATGGATATTGAAGAGAAAGATGACGGAAACATAAGCGCCAAGGAGGTGAATTCAACTCAAATTGGGTCTGAGTCCCGAGATTGGCGTTTTCCTATCATTGACTACGTCCGATATGGTATTTTGCCAGAGGATGTAAAAGAAAGGGAATCAGTCCGCCGAAGAGCACCAAGATTCTTCTTTAATACCGAAACCCATACACTATACCATAGAGGGTACGATGGTTTGTTACTCCGATGCCTTTCGAACAAAGAAGCAGAATAAGTTCTTAAGAAAGCACACGAAGGAGAATGTGGTGCGCATCAGCCCGGTCCCAAACTGTATGATCGCATCAGGAGAATGGGATATTTTTGGCCGACAATGGTTCGTGATGCGATCGAATACGCCCGAGAGTGTCATGCTTATCAAATACATGCGAATTATATGCATCAACCACCAGAGCATTTACACACGTCAACCACGTCTTGGCCGTTCGAGACATGGGGCATGGACATCGTCGGTCCTATTTTTCCCCCTTCAGTCAAAGATGATCGATTCATTCTCGCAATCACATATTACTTTTCAAAGTGGGCTGAAGCAATTCCGCTTAGAGAAGTGAAGACGAACAACGTCATCAATTTCATCAAACATCAAGTCATATACCGACATGGCGTGCCAAGATGGATCATTCATGACAATGGTCCACAGTTCATAAGCAACGCCTTCGTCAGGTTTTGTGACAAGTTTAAAATTGAAGATATTTCGTCAACAGCTTACTATCCCGCTGCGAATGGATTAGCTGAGGCGTTTAACAAGACGATTATTAAAATCCTATCAAAGCTCATGAAGACCAATAAACGAGACTGGGACGATAAACTCGGTGAAGCACTCTGGGCTTATCGTACCACCATACGCACACATACAGGGGCCACCCCATATTCGTTGGTATACAGATGTGAAGCTGTGCTACCATTGGAGATCCAAATCCCATCCCTTCGGATCGCCCTCGCGACTGAGATGACGACAGAAGAACAACATCAAAAACGCCTCGAAGAACTCGAATGACGACCGAAGAACAACATCAGAAGCGTCTCGAAGAGCTCGAGAGGCTGGATGAAAAGCGTTTGGAGGCTCAACAACACATCGAGTTTTACCAAGCCAGGATGTCAAGGGCTTTTAACAAAAGAGTCCGACAGAGAAGCTTCAAGGAAGGAGATCTGGTCCTCGCTGCTCGCCGACCAATAATTCTCACCTCCAAGAAGAAAGGTAAATTCGAACCCAAATGGGAAGGACCGTTTGTAATAGACACAGTCTATTCAAACGGCGCATATCGCCTGATTACTCAAGAGGGCTCCAGGCAATTAATGCCAATAAATGGGAAGTTCCTGAAAAAGTACTATCCCTAGTACATTCAAGATAACCCATTTACCGGGAAGTTCCTTGAAGAATATTACACTTAATATTCTAGAGGATAATTCAAAATCATTTTCACTACCAAAATCCATCACTGATCAATTTCAATTGACAGTGAGTCCACCAAAAGTGTCTTTCTGGCCCTCTTGATTCTTTCCATGAACAAGAGGTCCACTTTCAGTTCAGAGTCCCCTTTCGATAAATGAAAGAACTCCCCTTTTTTTCTCTTTGGTTAAGCCTTCTCATGGTTATAACCGAAGTTGAAACTTCATTTCGATAAACGAAAAATTCATCTTCAGTTTAGATAATCAATCCTATAAAAGGTAAGTTTATCTAGATCTTCCAGATTCTCGGAGTGGACACCCCACTTCTAGTTTCTTCCTCGCTGGAAATAGAATATAAAATTCTTCCTTTCCAGAATCAGGGAATAGAATATAAAATTCTTCCTTCCTTGTATTCGGTTCGCCTTTACCCTAAATGAAGACCGAGAAATAGAATATAAAATTCTTCCTTTCCCGCATCGATCTTTTCCGAAATTTGTCAATTTAGGATTCATCCTAGGAAGTTTATCCCGAATCCTAAGCAGGGATAAGTCTGCGCCTAACACGCGCTGCCGGTTTAGTCTTCCTCCGAAGAAGAAGACACCAGAGTTCGATTCTGGGGTATTCTATCCTGAAACCTAAGCAAGGATAAGTCTGCGCTTAACCCGCGCTGCCGGTTAGTTCTTAACCGTTGAAAAGAACATCCGTCCACATATTCAACATTGTGGCAGGTTGTTATTAATAACACCAAAATCCATGCCTTACACGCATGGGGAATTTCATCCTGAATCCTAAGAAAGGATATGCCGACGCCTAACACGCGTCGCCGGTTTAGTCTTTCGCCGTAGAAAAAGACACCAGAAGACCAGTCTGGGGTATTTTATCCCGAAACCTAAGTAGGGATAAAGTCAACACCTAACACGTGTTGCCGGGTAGCCTATTCCCGTAACAATGGCGAAGTCTATGTATTCGACATCATAGCACGAAGTCTAAGGGAGTTCATTCCCTTAGCACAACGTTACATGCGGAACGGATTCCGATAATCCGCATGCTAGCCCGACTCAAACGGTAGTCGGTAAAGGCTAATCAAACCCGTTGAAGGCTGGGGGTTAGCCAAAAATCCTAAAGTCAACACCTAACACGTGTCGCCGGGTAGCCTATTCCCGTAACAATGGCGAAGTCTATGTATTCGACATCATAGCACGAAGTCTAAGGGAGTTCATTCCCTTAGCACAACGTTACATGCGGAACGGATTCCGATAATCCGCATGCTAGCCCGACTCAAACGGTAGTCGGTAAAGGCTAATCAAACCCGTTGAAGGCTGGGGGTTTGCCAAAAATCCTATGAGTATTATGGTCAATCATTTCAAACGTGATGAGGAATCATAATAAAGATAAAGATAAAAACCAATTCCACTAAAGAGAATCAAATGTCAAGGTTTTCAGCAAATAAAATCATACATCAAGCCCATGGCTAAGAACCTGCTGACTGAATTCAGACAGCTTCTCATCATAAGAGCGTCTAAGCTCCTCCTGCAACTCAGCTCTGACAGACTCTTCGTTCGCGGCTAAAGTAGGTCAACGCCTATCAATGCGTTGCAATGAAAGAATCAATACTCCGAAAAGTATACGAGTATAAACTGCTTCTTAATACTCCAATAAGGTATACGAGTATAAACTATTCCCTATTTTTGGTTGAGAAGTTTCTGGAGAATATTTTCCTAAAAATATTCTTAAGGATAACTCAACAACACTATGCCGGACAACGCGTCGCAAATGAGAACTCAGAGCCAACAATCGATGGTCAGTTCTATGTTAAACCAACGAACACGAGCTAAAAGATCAGAAAATCAGGAATCGACTTCAAGTTCAAAATTCTGACAACGGTCAGACAATAAATGCAGTACCGGAACCCTTACAGACATTCGACAAAGCACCGAATAGCCTGAAGGATTGAAGGAATCAAGAATAGAAGCCATTCAAAAGTCCCGTCATACCGATTGAAGGTTGGGACAATCATATCCAAAGTATTCCAGACTCTCCTATAAAAGAACGAGGCTGAAATACTTTGGAGGGGGTATCTGTAGGCGTATAAAACTACTTATAGGTCTCTTAACACAGCTCGGCACAATGATTCAACAAACCAACGAACCATCAGGTGACATATCCAAACACGATCGTCGGACCACAACACCAAAGCCAAGTGACACGAGACGAAGCGCATTAATGAGGCGACGAGGCTAACGAACCGCACGCAAACAATGGAATACATCCACTCGCATGCGGAATCAAGCTAACGGTTCGGTGAGTCAATGAGTCATCCAACCGTGGAACGGATTCGAACTCGAACTCCAAGGCAGATTTACTGCCAAATCGGGATCCGGACTTCTAAATCAGAGTTCAGATCAACGACGAAACTCGGATAAATCGATAAACCGCGAAACCGGACAACGGACGACACGGCGAACACCCGGAAAAGAGCTCGGCCAACTGAACCACTTACTCAGATCTGGGCCCAGATCTGGGCCCATATCCGCTTTCAGAGGCTATAAATAGAGGGCTATGGGCTCATTTGTGAAGGGTTGGAATTTTTGACGGCGAAGCTCTGCTGAATTGAGATCTGAACCTTGGAGATTTGAAGCTTTGAAGACTTGCTCTTTCAGATCCGGTGCTCGATGATCGTCCACGTCAAACAAGGCAGGAGTTCGAGAGGGATCGGATCTGAGATCTACACGACTATACTCCAGATCAAAGCTTGGCCTTTGATCCCGAGAAGGCTATTATTTCCTTGGCGAAATAATACCCCCGGCTGTTATTTCCTTCATGAGATAACACCCGTTATACCGTGTAGATCCGACCGGATCTAGATCGCGCGGTGGTCCACGGATTAACCCCGGCGCAGGCAAAGAACCCACAAAAGCGAGTGACCATAAAACAGGAGCTCGCGATTCGTTCAAGGAAAGTTGTAATTTTTATTTCTTTTTTGATCTCGTTGTAACCGGATCTTATAAAAAGACCGGATCTTTGTAATCGATAAACAGTTGTCAAAGAGTGTGCAATGACGTCAATGAAAACTATAATTTTTCCCGCGAACACTCGCGAGGCTACTGACCTGATGGTGGCAGCAAAGGAGAGCGAGCACCTAGTGCTGAAGTGGGGTCAGGGCTGACTAGAGCGAGAAGTGGAGATGCAGCACAATAAGATCAAGGGTCTGCTCACCTCCTACAGTCAACGGTCGACCAAACTGACTGAGGCCCAGCAAACAATCAAACAACTTCGAAAGGATTGCGACCACCTCCAAGGATGGGTGAAATTCCTAGAAAAGGAGGTTTGAGGTCGAGGCCCGAGAGCAGAATGATGCATATGAGCATGCTCATCAAGCCCGCTAGAACGTCAAGGAGATGGAAATCTAGCTAAAGGAGGAGGCCGTCGCCCAAAATAAGTTAAGGAAGGAGGCCACCCGGTCAGCTCTGGAGGCCGAACAATAATGTGAGTCGTCTCTCTCCATGATATAGGCGCTGCAGGGTCATCTTGAGCATTTGGAGTTTGGCACCTTCTGGTTTGAGGTGTTTGAGAATTATTGCAATGACATGCTTGGGCAAGTGGAGGTGGCCCTAGCTTTCAAGCTGAGTTCGACTATCTGAAGATGCAACTTCCAGTCAAGCTTAAATCTCATCTAGAGCAGTTTAACTATCCTTCTCGAGTGGCCGACTACCTCGACGCTCTCAAGGAAATAAAGAGAAGAGGAGGTGGACTCATGCTAGAGTGCGAGAACGGAGATGAGGATGGTGAGGATCAGGAGAGGGGTGAAGGTTCGGCCCACGATAGCTAGGTAAGCCAGCCGGAGGAGGAAGATGGTCAAGTGGCT
>NC_033802.1:26652699-26690336 GCF_001876935.1 Asparagus officinalis
CCTCAGTCTCTAGCTCGGCTCCATCCTCTAGTCCTAATCTAGTTCTTGGTTCGGCTCATGCTCCGGGTTATGCTCCAGCTCCGGATTTAGGTCCAGATCCGGGCTTGGCCCCTTAGGAGCTTTGTAATTTTTTTTAATTTTTTTCTTTCTACTTTCACATTGTAAATACTTAGGATATATGAATGAAAGAGATTCCCTTTTGTCGATCTGATCTATGCATATTTCACAATTACTTTCTTGCATATTAAATGTTTGTGATTTGTTGCGATCAAGTAGAAATCTACATTCAAGCTTTGGAAGCATTCTGAGTGGATGCGAAGGGCTTTGGTTCATAAAAATAACACCAAGGTCTTAGAGTCAATGACGATCAAGTTGGAGACAACTCCGCTTCATGCCTTAGTTTTACTCTAAAAGAATACCAATATTTAAAAAGAATACCAAGATCTTTGGCTGTCTTGGGTTTATTCATGAAATGACACCAATGTCTTAGAGTCGATGACGACCGAGTTGGAGATGACTCGGCTTCATGCCTTGGTTTTGCTCTGAAAGAATACTAAGGTCTTTGGTTGTCTTGGGTTTATTCATGAAAATAACACTAAGATTGTAGAGAATCAATGGCGACTAAGTTGGAGACGACTCGGCTTCATGTCTTGGTTTTACTCCAAAAGGATACCAAGGTCTTTAGTTGCCTTGGGTTTAATCATGAAAATGACACCAAGGTCTTAGAACCGATAACGACCGAGTTGGAGATGACTCGGCTTCATGACTTGGTTTTACTCCGAAAGGATACCATGCTCTTTGGTTACCTTAGGTTTATTCATGAAAATGATACCAAGGTCTTAGAGCTAATAATGACCGAGTTGTTGATTTTACTCTGAAAGGATACCAAGACCTTTGGTTGCCTTCAGTTTATTTATGAAAATGACACCAACGTCTTAGAGTCTTTATTGCCGAGTCGATGAAGATCGAGTGGCAAGAACTGTATACAGATTAGTATGAAGTACAAAATATTTCTTATTTACATAAGAGCCTTTATAGATTAATTACATCTTGCATAGATATTCTCCAAAATGTTTTATATTTTATGACAACCCTACCTTTTACTTAGCTTCGCACTTCGTTTAACTTTTCACAGAATTTCATGATAAGTGTAGTGTTTAAGCGACGGTGGCAGCTTCTAATTCTGATGTCCAAAGAGATGAAAAGATGAAGAGGCCCCATGATAGGTGCCAAACTGTTGATATCAGGAGTTAGGTTGTAGGATTTAGTGCTGATTTTGAAGAGCTTAGGGTCCCTTAATCTCCTTTGATGGCTAATCCCCTGATAGGAACAGAGTCACGCACATATGTAACACGTTAGAGGATCGAAGTTGGGTTCTCTGGTGGTTCCTCCGACCATCAAGTTATTATGATCTGAAAAAGAGAAAAGAATTGATATAGTTCTCTTAGTGTATAGAAATTACGTACCTTTGGGAAATAAATGATATGCTTATTTACACTGAACTGACAAGGGCATTTATGTAATTTTAGCTGCATCCATGCAATCGACTTAGTTAGGTGACACCTTTGTCTGAGTCACCCTTGTGATGAATGCGACGATGATAGAGGGTTCAAGGTGTTGACGTGATTCGATGAGTCATTGAGATTTAAGCGATGGTGCAATGATGACCACATGCATTTAATATTATGGTGACTGGCTGTTATGGAGAGTCCGAGAAAGAACGCTTTTTGTCTCGGCTTGCTTTTAGAAGGAGTCGAGTGAATACGACTCGCCCTGCTGAATGATGGCGCCTTTCGAGTCAGTCTTCTGGGCGATGAGGCCTTACGAGTCGGCCTTCATAAGACCCAGGTTGGGTGGATGTCTGGTTATCCAAAACACATGTCACTTGCTGGAGTGAGATTATACTTGGTGAATTCTACTACACAACAACAGAGAAACCATCGCGCGAAAATTTTCACATTTGTATGATCAATGATAGGAACATGCAGAATTTAGAAACTTTATAGTATTCTTAGTACCGACTGTAGGGTGAATATTTGATTTCCCGAAAAAAGGGAGTTTCGTTTGTATTTATAAGAAAGCTTATTACAAACTAATAATCAAATGATTACAACAGAAGCAGAGGGAAAGCCCTCTTTGTTTTGTGTGGGGACTTTAGGTGGCTATAGGATGCTTCGCTCGATGCTCGTGTCGAGTCTGCTTCCCTTAGACCGTTCGATCGAGGTTGCTGGAGAGCTTCAGTTCGCAGTAGAAGCTCAACTCGAGGGAGTTCGGGTTTGCTTAGTTCGCCGGCGATCGGAGCTCGGAACTAAACGGTGATGCTGCAATGCAAAGGTTATGCAGAGAGCTTGGTCTCAACTCTTTTCTCTAAGTTTTGCGACCTCTCTTCCAATGTGCTGGAAGGGGTTTTTTAAATGAAAGAGGGACAGCTTGACTCCTCCTTGAATTGTGGGATGTGACCACATCTTCTTCAGAGACGTCTAGCTGCTCCTCGATACCATGAATGGTCATTCCATGGATTATGCTTTATGTCCTATCACCTACGATGGGAAGGCCCATTCTTGAATATGAGACAACGGCCGTCTGTTATCCGAGTGGACCTGACCAGCATTAATGAACCGCATTTATGAGTTCGCAGATCGATGAAGTGTCTGTCCGATCACTCGTACTGTGCATGACCGCCCGGCGTGCTTTGAGCACGGTGCTTTCTCCTTTCCGGTCAGGAGAGGCGGCGAAGTAGGTGCACAGTACTCGAGTGGGTCTAACCAACTTACCGAGTGCCAGCGGATCCAGCTCTTGACCCAGACAGCTGAGGTGAGTCGCATTTATGAATGCTCAGGTTGACTCGACACCTGTCCAGCTCCTTCGCGCTGTGCGCACTGTGGGCGGCCGTTTTGACGGCCCTGGGGTACTGTGCTCTCTCTCCCTTTGGGTCGAGAGAGGTGGGAAGGCCCACCTCAGCGCGTGGGGTAGTGGATACCCAGCTGTACTGACGGTTTTGGGGCTTGCTGGCGGATTCGACTCCGAACTAGGCGAACCTCCGCCATCCTGATCGATCTTAACTCGTGTTGGCGAGCCGACCGCAAGGCGAACCTAGAATCGAACATATCTGATATCTATGCGATTTAGGCCCGTGCCAGAGAACCGAGCGGGCGAGCTCTTCTCGCAGGCGCATTTCCTGTAAGCCTATAAAGGTATTTTTACCGTCTACAAGACCCCCTTCAAAGTTTTCAGACCTAAACTGGTTCGCGTGGGGTCTGGAATACTTTGAATGAAGAAATTTTCGGCGAAGTAAGCGCACTTGATTTCTTTTAGGATTTTTAGCAAATCCTCAGCTATCAACGGGTTTGATGTGCCTTTACCGATCACCGTTTGAATCGGGCTAGCCATACTATTCCCCTCAGTATGATGAATTGTCGAACAATTTCTCTTAGGCTTAATGCTAAGATTTCTGCTCTAACCCTTAGCCGTCTGAGGCGTGGGTTTTAACCGTTTAAGCGAGGTCATTCTATTGGCTTCATTTATAATTTTACCTTTAGTGGCGAGCAAGTCGTCCAGGCGAAATTAGTCTTTGGGAGCCAAGTTTCGCGCAACTCGCGGGGTCATGCCAAGTATTTGCAGGCGAGACCCTTCCTTTTTGAGGTGGGCCCAGATCCGACGGGAGATGATCCACGTGTCTGCCGATAGGGCTTTGTGCTTCCCAGCTAAGGCGGCGCGGTCTCATTGGGTCGCGGCGATCGTGGTTTGACAACACGATTTCGTGTGTTTCGCCCCATGACGCATCGTGGCCGTGGTTTTCGGGTTCAACCGTCGGATGTAGCCGCCAACCTCGGTTCTTTCGATATACCGAGGGTGATCTGGGCCGTCGAATTTGATCGTGGCCACGTCTTCTGTCCGTTAGGGTTTTCGCTTTTCGAGGGCAGTCGTGGCCACGTGGACAACTCCGCCCTTCTAAATCAGCCATTTTCCTCCATTGGGAGTTATCGTGCTCTCAAATCTTGAAAGGAACATCCCAGGAAAGAATTCCCGCTTCATCCTACAATGGCTCCGAAATCTAAGAGGTGCAAAGTGAGGGGTGCGGGCCCCGGACGTTATTCCGACCGTCTCTCCGCCGGCATGCCTGCCCGAAAGGAACTTCTACGAAAAGAATTCCCGCTTCTTCCTGCAATGGCTCCGAAATCTAAGAGGTGCAAGGTGAGGGGCGCAGGCCCCGGACGTTACTCCGACCGTCTCTCCGCCGGCATGCCTGCCGGTGCTCTGGAATCGCGCCCAGGTACGTTGATGGGTTCGTTAGATGATCTCTTGTAAGTCTTAGGCGTCGGATTTTAGGAAAGTGAGTGTTACTCATTTCCCCGATTTGGGGCAAAGTTTGCCCTATTTTGCTTTTAGAGGATGGGTACCGTCCCTACAGGCGAATCCTTCAGTGGGGAGGAGGCGAACTCCCTTTTCGTAAGGCGAGTTCGGCCCTTTCCCATTAGAGGGGAGTACAGTCCGTACGGATAGACCTCATTCGAAATGGGTTCCCCCTTTCGATAGGCGATTTCTCCCTCTTCTGTTTGATGGGCGATTTTGCCCCTTCAGCGGATTTTGTCTTGATTGACTTTTCATTTCTTGTTGCAGCGACCTTTTCCGACGAGGCTTTCCCGGAGGGTGTGGCCGTTGGCCATGTCGGAGCTACAGGCTACACGGCGCCTTCTCGATTTCCTTCTCTGGCTCCAATGCCCGTATTCACCGCTGATAAGCCGCACGGTCTGGTACAGAGGGTCACGGATGGTCATCACTTGACATTACGCGAGTTGACGACCAACGCGGCGCTGACAGATGAGGACAGGGCAGAGCTGCCGAAGCCTCAATTTTTGTTCGGCGACGCTATGGCCGACCCCTCTGCCCTGTTGCTCAAAGAGAGCCGGTGGCTCCGCACGGTAGAGGGGGTTCATTATTACCTCCCCAGCATGTCGAGAGGGTTTTCGATCATCGAGCTGCGGTCCCTCGCCATTCCTCGGACGATGCACTGGGATTTGACCCCTTCTCAGGACGGGGTCACTTGTGGCGTCTTTACGGGCTCTACTGCTGGGTATGGAGTGGAGAGTTCGTGCAAGCGCGTGACGGGCCTGCGCCCTGGCTTAATGTCCGCTGAACCGCCCGTGGGGGAGTCGACAGCGGTGGCGGAGACCTTCCGTCACCGCTTCTTTCGAGCTGGTGGAAGCTTTCCCCCTAAGGACTTTAGGGCCCCGGGGTGGGTCTATTCTGCACCCGGCAGCGACACGTGGTGGTCCAAGATCACCGACTACATTCTGACCGAAAATGCTGATCTCAAAGGCACAGAGCTGTATGTGGCCATTGAAGCCACTCGACACGGCTTGCGGATCAACGCTTCTCAGTTCCATAGTATCTTGGAACTGTATTGCGCGAAAAGCGGCACGTTTTTCACCCCCAATGGTGAGCTTGGTATCACCCCTCACGAGATGTACGACGTGTCGGGGCTGCCTCTGGGAGACTTTCCTTACGAGGAGTACGTCCCCGATCAAGATGAGATTGATCAGCTGTCGAGCCATTCCCCTTTGGCGGTTGAAACTCTGTGGGAGTTACTCTGCCACTACCACATATGCCTCAGTACCCTAGGGGCCTCGGATCACAAGGGGAAGAAGAAGAAGACCCCGGGGATCAGCCACAAGAATTGGGATGATTACCTGTTCCCGGGGAACGATGTCAAGGGGATTCCCGCTCTCCCGTTAGGCGCGTGCGACCAGTCTGAAGTGGAGGCGAGGGCAGCTAAAGAAGGAAGCACTCTGACTCTTGACCGCGACGAGGGCGGGTTTAAGTCTGGTACTGTCCTTCACTCATTCCATCATCAGGCGAAGTTTCTCATCTCGGGGAAGGCGCTGCTCGCGGGGTACCTCATGTTATGGCTGAAGAGGTGCGTAATCCCCACTCACTCCTTTGAGGCTCTTCCTGTGGAGGTCGTGTATCCGGCGGTTTGCCTAGCTCACGGGAAGTCTTATTCCCTGGTATCGGCGACGATAGCGTGCATTCACCGAGGGCTCCGCACTCTGACGGCCCAATTCTGCCGTGTGTCGGTCCTTGATGAGGGGGAAGGAGTAGTTATCAAAACTCCCAATCCTAGGGTGGGGCTACCGTACACCTACTTGATGGCGTGGTTCGTATACCACTACGAATGTTTGATGAGCGCCCCGGCGGCGCTCCAGGGCGATAAGTTTGTCCCCTTCGTCCAGCGCTTGGAGAGGTGCTCTTGGAAATGCAAGGACATCCCTGATGCAAGGAAGACGCTCTCCCACTTCGGGCATTATAATTTCCGCCGCTTCTTCCCTTATTTCAGCGGGGGCGGATATGGAGAATCTCTCAGGGATGCTCCGACAGCGGATCACTACACGGTCCTTACTCGTGGTGCCTTTCGCTGGTTGGTGAATATCCGACCGGGGTATCACATTCTGAGAACGGGCCCTACATGCTATCTCGAGCCATATATCCCCTGCAGGTTTGCCCGCCAGTTTGGGTACGATCAATTGTATGTGGGTAATGCCAACCCCCACCTAAACTTCGAAGGAGGACTAGTTGACGGAGCTCGGGGATGGTTCTGGACCCATGCTGGAGGCACCCAAGCCCGCTTTGAGTTGCCCGCGAAGGACCGCGATTTACACCACACGCTCTTATACTGCCGCTGGTATCGGGGCGCTAGTGCTAATCCTACCAATTTCTGGTTCCAGAACTCATGTCTGGTGGAACGCGATCGTCCTGTCAGGGGCCCTCTTCGTTCTTCGAGGCGAAGGGGCCACCAAATCGCTAGGGAGTTGTTCTCGGAGGATCCAGTTGAGGATACCGAGGGTTCTGATGCTGGTTTGGACGAATCTGAGGCTCCCGAGGTTCGAGCTCCAGTCCGGAGTCCGACAATCGGACAAATGGGGGCGCCGCTTCTGTCTCCGAGTAGCTCGCTTCTCTCGAAGCGTCAGCGGGAGGCAGTGGCCGAGAGTTCCCGAGCGGAGGCGGCTAAGAAGGTCCGTCGTGATGAGATGGCGGAAACCGTCCGAGCGGCGGAACATCAGGAGGTAATTTTTCTTTTGCAATAGCGTCTTTGATCGCAACGATGATCTCATACCTTTTAACATTGGTATTGGACCTATGCAGGCGCGATTGAGAAGGTGATCTCCATTCCTTCCGACGAGGAAGGGGAGGCTGGAGACGAGGAGGGGCCCACCGGCTCAGGTAAGCGTGTGTTTTAGTATTATTTTTCCTTCCGTGCCCGACCGTTAGTAGGATCCCTTTCGTGGTATTGGACCTATGCAGGCGCGATTGAGAAGGTGATCTCCATTCCTTCCGACGAGGAAGGGGAGGCTGGAGACGAGGAGGGGCCCACCGGCTCAGGTAAGCGTGTGTTTTAGTATTATTTTTCCTTCCGTGCCCGACCGTTAGTAGGATCCCTTTCGAGGGGTCTCTGTTAACCTCTTTCCGTGTATTTGTAGTTGACCCTAACCGTGAAGTCGCAGGTGAGGAGGATCCTCACTCTTGGGCGAATCGCTCATCTGAAGAGGCGGGCGAATCTGGGGAGGATGACAATGTCTCGGTTCACGAGGCATTGTCCAGTGAGGAAGAGGATTTGGCGCTTGAGGACGCGCCTGGCCAAATAGGGGGATCTCCTGCTCCTGCGGAAGCGTCGGCTGGGGGTCGTTCATCGGCGCGAGAGTCTCCGCTTCAACGGGAGGCGGCGGCCGTTACGTTGTGACCACTGCACCGAGGGCGTCATTGGTCGCACCGGCTCCGGTGGTGCCCGTTACCACCCCTACGGTTATGGCTATAGGTTCCTCGACCGTGATTTCGTCCGCGGCGGAGGAGGCAGCCCTCTCTCCCTTGGAACGCTGGCGAAAAACGCAGGTGGAGCGAGCTCTGGCGAATTTCGAAGATACTTTGGCCCACTGTACCCAGCTGGTCTTGGAGGAGAATTTCCCCTTCGAAGAATTCAGGGAAGTTCTTGAACACGATGCGTCCTTCTTGCGTAAGAGGCTCGGTGCTACCGCGGCGAGACCCTATTTTCAGCATCTGAACGAAGTGGAGGGGGCTGTTCGGCAGCTGCTCGCTCTTCGTGCAGAGAGTTCCACTCTTGTTGATCTCGCTTCCCGCGAAGTTCGAGTAGCTTTGGCGGATCGTGATCGCCGCCTGAACGAGAAGATGACGCTAGAGTTAAAACTGTCAGCAGAGTCGGAGCAGGTCAGAGCCAAGGATGCACAAGTGGCCCGCGAGGAAGAAACGGTCGATAATCAGTTCTTCCGACTTTCCTTCGAAGTAGAGAGGCTGAAGCAGGTTGTAGCTGAAGCACAGGCTGCCCTAGCCGTTCAAGAGAAGGTTCGTGATCACGTGGCAAAGGAATTAGAGGGCGTAAAGTCTCGCTGGCGATTGACCGCTGGCTCTGTTGCAGAGAAGGATCGAGCTCTCAAGGATGTCAGGGAGGCTATTCAGGACTTGATCGCATGCACAGAGGAAGATATTCGTCGAGAGGTCCTGAGAAGGCTTGAGCTTCGCCATGCTGAGGAAATTCGTGAGGCGGAACTGAAGTTGAAATCCCTGTAGTTCGCCTTTAATTTTCTGCTTGTAATAGGACTTCTTTTTTTTTTATGAATGAAATCATCCCTTTTGTTCTTGGCCTATTATCATTCGTGTGTGTGCTCCATTTTCGTAATCATGCATTAGTCAAAATTTGACCGTAAGAGAACCTCAACCGTAGAGGAATTCTTGCCGGTGAGTTTCTGCTGCAAGCTTACTTCATCTGCAGGCGAATTTTGTTCGCAGGCGGATTTGCAGGAGTTAACAGCGAACCTAGCTCTGATCGGGTTCCGCTTTCAGTGGGCCACGTGTTAATCCACGTGCACGCTGGTTAAGGAGACGTGGGCTAGCCGTTTCGCATTAAATGCGAGGTAGTGGGCCTCTTCGTCCCTCGCGTCCGATTCGGGCCATTGTTGCAGATCGTGGTCGTGAACCGTCAGATCTTGTTCGTCCTTACCCTTCAACTGCTTTAGCCCCGAACGGTCTAATCGAATATTGAATAACCGTCTAGGGCTCGTAGGGTATTTAACGCCCCTACTCTCTATTAAGAGGATCTACAGCCTCTTCGTCATCTTCTTCCCTCACCAACTCGGATTTTCCTTTTCTTCCTTCTTCTGATGGCACCGAAGGTAAAAAGGGTCGTTTCCAAGAAAAGGAGGGGGTCGTCTTCTTCAGGCGCTGCTGAGGCCACCGCGGCTGAAGGTACCTTCCTGATTCGACTTTCGCGTGAGCTTAGTAGGTATTCCTCCCTTGACTTCTCTCTATGTCGTTGTTGTGTTTTACAGATCGAGGGGAAACGCCGGCTGCAGAGAAGCATGAGGCTGATCCCATCTTGATTTCAGACGACGAGTCTGAAGGTTCTGAGAACTCTGCCGCTCCAGACCCTGCTCCCCAGCCGGGAGCCGAACCTTGCCTCGAAGTTCCGCCCATCACGGCGCTCGCTCCGGGCCAACGGCCTATTCCCTCCGAGTCCTTGTCCTGGCAGGCTCGCATCGAAGAGTTCAAGAGCGCTGTGAGACAGGCGATTTCCCTCGTCGAACTCGGTATGGGCAGTTTTGACAGCTTCAGGCAGTCCTTCTACGACCGCGTGGCTGATTTACAGCGATCGGGTGAAAATCAGCTTGCTACCCGTTGCGTGCGTGAACTCCGTCTCTTGGAGCCACACGTGGTAGAGTTAGAGACCTTGCTACGGGAAGGTCCAGAAGCCAACATGGAGTCTTGCCTGGCTCATGTCAGGCGTCAGGACGTCCTGGAGCAGGAGACCCGCTCTAAGGAAATAGCGGATTTGGAGTCTGTTACCAACTTCTGGGTCGGTCAACAACATTTGCTAGAGGAGCAAATTATTGACCTCAACCACACCATGGCTCGCCNTTCGGAAGGCTGCTGAAGACAAAGCTCGGGAAGACCATGCGAGCCGGGTGGAGGCAGTCAAAGAACAGATCTCCACTTTTAGCGTATTCGACTGAGACCTTTGTTTTATGATTTGTGTTAAGACATTTTGCTTATGACTTGTTTGTTTATGAAGTCATAACTTTGTTCAAATGTATTGTCTTAAAACACTGGGTGCACGTTTTGTTTCTTTGAACGTAACATTATGACTTTCGCAATTTGCAAAAACCATAACTTTGTTCAAATGCACTGTCTTAAAGTCTCAATGAGGTTTGTGCTCGCCTACTGTGCGTATACCCTTTGGATACGTCGCTTTCCAGTATTTTGCTTTGTTATCACAGACGATCTCGTATCGCGGGCGAAGTCCTTTGTGCGACGACGAGTCTACTTTTCGAAGCCAAACTCTGCTCCGATGAGTTTATGCTATCGGCGACATCAGGACGACGACGAGTTCGCTAAGGTGGTGAAACTGACGAATTCGAATTGCTGGTGAAACTCAATTGATTAACGAGTTTGTTTCCAGGTGAGACTCGATCGCGGAGAGGTTCGCTTGAAAGCTCATCTCAACTTGCTGGCGATTTCAAGTAGATAGGAAAGCTCATCTGCTGGCGAGTTTCGCTTGGCCACAGAACTCAATGGCTGGCGAGTTTATTCTGCGGGCGAAACCTGTATGATAATGGACTTGTGTTGGGAACCCGACTCGATTTGTCCGGCGAGTCTGAACTGTAGGCGAAAACTTGAGCAGTCAGCGAGTTTGTCCAACAGTCGGAGATCCACTTGCGGGCGAAGTTCGTGCCACGTGTCGGTCGTTGTGCCCAAATGCTTGCCAGCCAGGACTCTGCAGGCGCATCAATGCTCATTTATGGTGAAGCGACCGATCGCTTCGCCTCTCGTGCCCAGCCCGATATGTCGGTTTGGGGTTTCGAGGGCAGCCTTAATGGCGCTGAGTTCGAAGCGCCGCAGGGCGTTCAGACCACTCGATTGCTCAGGGTGCTGAATCCCAGCCGTTGGATTTCTTGTAATATATATCCGCACTCGCCTCTCTCCAGCAGAGTCCTTACCGCTTCGAGAGAAATCTACCAGAAAGAGTTCCCCACGAAAAACTTATCTTCCCATGGCTTCCTCCTCCGATCATAGTGATGCTGAGGGTGTCGGCTCTTCCGCCACCGTCGTTGACGTTGGCGCTCCAGCTGCTGCCCCTGCGAGCCCGATGCAAGGCCCTAATGTTCCGGACCCAGTGGCTCACCCCGCTTTCGTGCCGCTCCAGCACCTGGTGGGTTTGGTGCACGGGATCGCCCTCTCAGTCAGCGTGGGCGACGGCCCCTACCATCACGCGCTTCCTCTTGTGGAAGCGGCCTTGGAGGCGGTCCGTCGTGCTGGCGACGCCTCGCTCACACGGCGATGTGAGCGAGAGCTTGAGCGGGTGGCGGGGTGGACCTACCGCCTCGAGGAGCTATTTTATGAAGACTCCTCCGACACGCCCCCGCCTCCCTCTCTGTGCTTTCTGCTCGAGCGCGAAGAACGAGCGAAGCGGATCCAGGCGAAGGAAGCGGAACTCCGACGTCTGCAGAAGCGGCAACAAGCAGTGCGGGACCGGATGGACGCTTACCTAGACCGGGCTTTCTTCGAGGACGCGGGCTCCCTCCGCGGCGAGGCGAAGCTGGTGGAGCGCGGGCACGAGGCAAGGAGGCTCGGCGAGGTCGCCGCGAGAGTGGACCAGGAGCTCCAACTCCTTCGTCAAGAGGAAGAAGCCAGCCAGGCGAATTTGGCCAAGCAGCAGCAAAAGGAGAAGGTCTTTTGCTCGTTATGTCTTTCCTTACTTTTGCTTGCACAGTTTTCTCTTTCTTTATCTGTACCGTTTGGCCTCTGAGTTGAATTTTGATGAACCCTCGACTATCTTGCTTTTGACTTAGTCGTTTTAGGCTCTTGCTTTGTCCTCTGGTGCTCACAGCGTGGGATCGGGTCAACTCCGATCTTCGCGTTGTAGCTTCCATGGGATTGAGAGGGTAGTACTTGGCTTGCAGTGGAGAACAATCGCTTGTCCCTGCGGCCAACTGGAGAATTTCAACTTCAACTCGCCTCTCGGCGAGTTGTTGCCTGGGGAATCGACAGACAGGTCGTCCGCCGAATGTGACAATTGATTGTGGTAGGAGTCACCGCCTGGTAGACTCTACCCATCAGTCATCCTAAAGCAATGCTAGGACATCTGGAATAGGTCAAATAGTTCAGGGACGTAGGAGTGTGACTACTGACAGAAGTAATAGCACGTCGCATGGTTGGCTATTACTTAGGCTGTGCTATCCATAAGGATAACGGTGCTAATCATCAGAGGTGATCATTAACTTGATGAGGTGTTGTCGCGATTGGAGCGACTATAGGGACCTACCATTCTTCGGAAAAGGATTGGTAAGTAGATTGTGTCAGAGGTTTAATGTTAACGTGACAGGGGGACCTACCATTCTTCGGAAAAGGATTGGTAAGTAGATTGTGTCAGAGGTTTAATGTTAACGTGACAGGGGATGTCGTGATTGGAACGACTCAGAGGTTTAATGTTAACGTGACAGGGGATGTCGTGATTGGAACGACTTTGAGGACCTACCATCCTTTAAAAGAGGATTGGTAAGTAGATTGTGTCAGAGGTTTAATGTTAACTTGACAGGAAATGTCGTGATTGGAACGACTTTAGTGGATCCGCCATCTCATTGGAGGAGATAAGCGAATTGAATGTGTTTGTCGTGATATGAACGACTTTAGTGGATCCGCCATCTCATTGGAGGAGATAGGCGAATTGAATGTGTTTGTCGTGATATGAACGACTTTGGTGGATCCGCCATCTCATTGGAGGAGATAGGCGAATTGAATGTGTTTGTCGTGA
The DNA here is from genome assembly GCF_001876935.1 of Asparagus officinalis. Lineage (NCBI taxonomy): Eukaryota > Viridiplantae > Streptophyta > Magnoliopsida > Asparagales > Asparagaceae > Asparagus > Asparagus officinalis. The sequence continues at coordinate 26,665,517 of NC_033802.1, forward strand.
TATGAATGACTTTGGTGGATCCGCCATCTCATTGGAGGAGATAGGCGAATTGAATTTATTTGTCGTGATATGAACGACTTTGGTGGATCCGCCATCTCATTGGAGGAGATAGGCGAATTGAATGTGTTTGTCGTGATATGAACGACTTTGGTGGATCCGCCATCTCATTGGAGGAGATAGGCGAATTGAATTCCACGAGAGGCTTTCGCCAGAGCGGGTAGAGTAGGAACAGTTTAGCCTCGTGTACCAGTTGGAGGGTGCGAGGATCAGTTTAGACTCGTGCACTCATGGGAGTTTGCGAAGGAGAACTAGGGGTAGTACTTCTTCAGATACTTGCCGTTGATGGGCATCATGATTTTATCGCCGTTCGGTTTGACAAGGCGATAGGCACCATTCGAGTAGACTGTCTCTACCACGAATGGCCCTTCCCATTTGGACTGGAATTTCCCCTTCTTCTTGGAAGTGAGGATCATTGGTCGACGGACGGAGAGCACGAGCTCTCCCTCTTTGAAGGCTCGGCGCTTGACTTTCTTGTCGAAGCTCCTGGCCATCCAAGCTTGGTAAAACTCAATGTGCTGCTGAGCTTCCAGTCGCTTGTCGTCCAATGCTTCGAGCTCTGCGAGTCGAAGTTGGTGATTCTCCTCAGTCGTCATCCCTGCTGCTAGGGCGACGCGGAGGGATGGAATCTGAATCTCTAATGGCAGTACAGCTTCCCAGCCGTATACCAACGAGTAAGGCGTGGTGCCAGTCGGTGTACGAACCGTCGTGCGATATGCCCACAGGCTCTCGCCTAGCTTTTCATTCCAGTCACGCTTGCTAGTGGAAGTCAGCTTGGTCAAGATCTTGATGATCGTCTTGTTGAAAGCTTCGGCCAAACCATTCGCTGAAGGGTTGTAGGCCGTGGACGAGAGGTTCTGTATTCGGAATTTGTCGCAGAACCGGGTGAAGGCATGGCTAACGAATTGTGTGCCATTGTCGTGAATGATACGTCGGGGTACGCCGTACCGGTATATGACATGGTGCTTAATGAACTTGATCACGTCGCTAGTCTTGACTTCACTTAAGGGGATGGCTTCGGCCCACTTAGAGAAGTAATCGGTGATCGCGAGGATGAAGCGATGGCCTTTCGCCGATGGTGGAGAAATTGGCCCAACTATGTCCATCCCCCATGCCTCGAAGGGCCAAGATGCCCTCGTCGGATGCAGATCCTCAGGAGGCTGGTGTATGTAGTTGGCGTGGATCTGGCATTCGTAACATCGCTTTGCATAAGCGACTGCGTCAGTAACCATCCCAGGCCAGAAGTAGCCCATCCTCCGTAGGCGATCCCAAAGTTTGGGTCCGGGCTGATGAGCTCCGCACACGCCGTCATGTGCTTCGCGTACGGCTTCTTGCGCCTCCGCTTTTGAAAGACAGCGAAGTAGTGGCGTTCGACTCTGGGACGTCTCTGGGTCGAAAAAGTTTTCGGCTGGTGACAGTGACCCGTTGGGTCGTTCCAAGAGGCTGGGCTAAGTTAGCTGCCAAGGATGCGAGAGCATCCGCATGGGTGTTCCTTGAGCGGAGCACGTGTTCAATGCGGAAACTCTCGAATAACTCCACTAGTCTGACGGCCGCTCTGTGGAGTGGGATAAGATCTTCATTCCTGACTTCATATTCGCCAGTCATTTGCTTAACGATGAGTTGGGAATCGCCGTAAGCCTCCAGATGCTTGATCCCTATTGGCTTCGGGAGGTTCATCCGGCAGATCTTCGAATAGATCGGTCTTCTCCCCCAGCGGGTGACTAGCCATGAGATCGCAGATGGCTTGTCCCTTGACCGATTTCTGCGGCATGAAATGAATGTCGTATTGAGAGAGCAGAAGTGCCCACCTGGCCAGGCGCCAGTTTAGCGCTGCGGGTTGTGTCATGAAGACCCGAATGGGATTCATCCGGGAGATGACATGGATGGTTTGGCCAACCAAGTAGTGCCGCATCTTTTGGATAGCGAACACCAAGGCTAGGCATTCCTTCTCGACCATTGGGTACCGTTGCTCGGCGCCCTGCAAGGTTCTGCTCAGGTAGTAGATGCCCTGCTCGTGGCCTGCATCATCGTTCTGAGCTAAGAGGGCACCCAGAGAATGTTCCATAGCCCGTATGTATATGAGGAATGGCCTTCCTGAGATTGGCGCCGCAAGGACAGGCGGATTTGAGAGATAAGCTTTGATCTCCTCAAAAGCCTTTTGGCATGGCTCATCCCAGACGAAGGAGGTACCTTTCTTCATCAGCTTAGAGAAGGGTTGGCACTTGCCCGAGAGATTCGAGATGAATCTTCGGATATAAGCCAGTCGTCCTTGAAGGCCTCTCAGCTCTTTAAGATTTCGGGGTGGTTGGAGCTCTTGAATAGCTCGCACCTTGTCTGGATCAATTCGGATCCCTTTCGTCGTGACGACGAAGCCGAGGAATTTACCGCTAGACATCCCTAAGAATGACTTGGTAGGATTCATCTTGAGCTGATGAGTCCTCATGAGTTCGAACATGGCCTTCAAGTCTTGGAGGTGATCCTCCTTATGGCGACTCTTCACGACCAAGTCGTCCACATAGCATTCGACCGTCTTTCGCAGATGATCTTGAAAGATCATGCTCATGGCGCGTTGGTAGGTTGCGCCGGCGTTCTTGAGCCCGAAAGGCATGACGGTATAGCAATACACCCCCATGGGAGTTCTGAATGCAGTGTGTTTCTCGTCTTCGGGGTGCATTTTGATTTGGTTGTACCCCGAGAAGCCGTCCATGAAGGACATCCTCTCGAATCCGCACGTATTGTCAATGATGACATCCGTGATGGGCAGAGGGAATTCGTCTTTAGGGCATGCGGCGTTGAGGTTCCTAAAGTCGATGCAGATGCGGATCTTGCCGTTCTTCTTCAAGACTGGAACAATATTCGCCACCCAGTCGGGGTGTTGCTCCTCTCTGATGAAGCCGGATTCGATCAGCTTTTTTACTTCAGATTCGATCGCCTCCATGATTTGGGGGCGGAACCGCCTCTGCTGTTGTTTGACTGGCTTGGCGTCAGGGTTGATGTTGAGGCGATGCGTGGCGACCCGCGGATCCAGACCAGGCATATCCTCGTAATTCCAGGCGAAGACGTCAATGTATTCCCGTATGAGGGCGATGAGGTCCTCTTTTTCTTGAGGAGGCAGGCTGCCACTGATGAATATGGGTTTGGGATTCGCCTCAGTACCCATGTTCACCTGGAGGACTTCATCTTCAGTTGGTGGTTCGCGCTGTTCGAAGCGACTGTTCCACTGGGCGCTAACATGGCGATCCCATGTCTCGTCGTAAAGTGGAAGTCGTTCGTCCTCTGCCATTCCGGCGGGGTCTACTGTAGCCATGTTGACTGTAAGGCCATCGAACAGATCCCTTACGCTGACGTCGGAGTCCCAGGCCGAGGTTGTTGACGACTGATCCCCTGAACATGCGTAATCGGAATCTTCGTCGACGTAAAAACAACACTCCGATGAGGAGGAGGAGTAGCCTAAGCCTCTCCTAGTCCTGTTGAAGTAATTTGAGGGCTTCCCTTTGGGGACGTAGGCGGGTTTGATGACCGTCTTAAGTCCTCGGCCGTAATTCAGGCCCTCCAAGCGAGTGAGGTCGTACCCCATGTCGCTCATTATGCGTTTCGCCACTCGACTGTATTGCGAGAACTGGGGCGCTGGGTCTTCGTCCTCAGATTCGTCCCATAGCGTGCGTAGGGGACGATCGATTCGACCGAAGATGATGTCTTTTCGATACCTCTTCCGTGCTGGCACGACGAATACAGCTCGCGATGGCTCGATCAGTCGCGTCTTGAAGACGTATGACGAACATACCGGCAAGTGTAGAGAAGACTCACTGTAGAGTGTCGACCATAAGTTATTAGGTGCGTCATCCTCAGACGAGGAGCAAGTCGACAAATAAGCAAAGTCGGATTTCTCATTCATGATAAGCTTTTCTGCCTGAACGGCGTTGGTTACATGGTGACTCTCGTAACCAATTACAATTGACTCAAAGTCGTTCAGAATTAAGCTGTCACCGTATTCAGGCTCGCTGTCCGCTTCATTGCCACTTTCCAGTTCTTCTGTTGGTGGCTGGTCGGGGTCCTGGTACAGCAGAGAATCCGCGAAGTAGTTCTCGACCCCTTTAAAGGGATGTTTGTCGGCCACTACCGTTCTTACTCGCTCGTAGTCGTCCACATACTTCAAACATTGGTGTAGTGTGGATGGAACGATCCGGTTGCCATGAATCCACGGACGCCCCAGGAGTATGTTGTAGGAGGGTTCAGCATCGATAACGTAGCACGTCACCTCTGTCTTCATGTCGCCTATCCGACATTTCAGGCGGATTTTGCCGAGTGGCCGAGTCCCAGTGGCGTTGAAGCCGAAGATGGTAGTCGAGGTCGAGGCTAGGCGCTTCGACGGTATCCCCAAATGCTTGATTAGCTTCAGGGGCACGATGCTCAGCGCGGACCCCGGGTCAACCTGGATCCGCTCCACTTTCGCCGAGCCGACGTATCCCGCTCCAAGTTTTGCGACCTCTCCTCCAGTGTGCTGGAAGGGGCTTTTAAATGGAAGAAGGACAGCTTGACTCCTCCTTGAATTGTGGGATGTGACCACATCTTCTTCAGAGACGTCTAGCTGCTCCTCGATACCATGAATGGTCATTCCATGGATTATGCTTTATGTCCTGTCACCTACGATGGGAAGGCCCATTCTTGAATATGAGGCAACGGCCGTCTGTTATCCGAGTGGACCTGACCAGCATTAATGAACCGCATTTATGAGTTCGCAGATCGATGAAGTGTCTGTCCGATCACTCGTACTGTGCGTGACCGCTCGGCGTGCTTTGAGCACGGTGCTTTCTCCTTTCCGGTCAGGAGAGGCGGCGAAGTAGGTGCACAGTACTCGAGTGGGTCTAGCCAACTTGCCGAGTGCCGGCGGATCCAGCTCTTGACTCAGACAGCCGATGTGAGTCGCATTTATGAATGCTCAGGTTGACTCGACACCTGTCCAGGCTTTCGTGCGGTGCGTACTGCGAGCGGCCGTTTGACGGTCCTGGGGTACTGTGCTCTCTCCCTTCGGGTCGAGAGGGATGGGGAAGTCCAACTCAGCACGTGGGGTAGCGGATACCCAGCTGGACTGACGGTCTTGGGGTTTGCTGGCGGATTCGACTCTGGACTCGGGCAGGCGAGTTGAGTGAAAGGCGAACTTCCGCCATCCTATCGATCTTAACTCGTGTTGGCGAGCCGACCGCAAGGCGAACCTAGAATCGAACATATCTGATATCTATGCGATTTAGGCCCGTGCCAGAGAACCGAGCGGGCGAGCTCTTCTCGCAGGCGCATTTCCTGTAAGCCTATAGAGGTATTTTTACCGTCTACACCGACATATAACTTATAGTATTTTATTGTCAAAACGGGGAGCTTTATTGTATTTTTTGCGCAATTTAGTCCTTAAATTGAAAATGAACTTAATTAATTCAACTCTCTTGCAATCAATGTGGGTAACGGACACAACAAAATATTCATAGTTTTAGGATCCTAGGGAAGCTCAGGGGGGGCGGGGTTATTGATTGGGATATTTTGGGGGATAATGGGATGATTTTGAGGATTCTATTTCATAGTGTTATTCATTGGGACAATGGAACAATGGTAATACCTTTTTGTGTTATTGGTTTTTTGGAACACTAGTGAGACAATTACACCACTTGGGATAAAATTACTCCACTCATATACAAAAATTTTATTCCAATAGTAAAAATTTACCACATCCTCCATATTGGAACAATATTGTTCCACTTTGAAGGTAATTGAGATAATTTTAAAATATTTTTGTATTACTTAACTAATACATGCAATTATATTATAAATATATGACATGATATATAAAATATAACATATTTTAATATTTTAATAACATAATTTAATAACATATATTAATAATATTATATAATAGTAATTATAGTATAACGTATTTATTATAATATTATATAATATTGTAATAACATATATTAATAATATTATATAATAGTAATTATAGTATAACGTATATAATATTATATAATATTATAATAACATATATTAATAATATTATGTAATATATTATTATATAATATTAATTAGTAATTATAGTATAACGTATTTATTATAATATTATATAATATTGTAATAACATATATTAATAATATTATGTAATATATTATTATATAATATTAATTAGTATAACATATTTATTATATTTATTATAATATCATATAATATTTTAATAACATATATTAATAATATTATGTAATATATTATTATATAATATTAATTAGTACATTATATCCTATGATACTATATTATAATATATTAAATTAAATAATATATTATTAAAGTATTATATTAAATATATTATTCATATATTATATCAATTATTATATAATGTAGCATACTAATATAATGTTAATTAGTAATTATTGTATAACATATTATATTTTTGTATAAATAAAATAATGTATTATATTAAATATTATATTATTAAAATATTATATTAAATATATTAATATTATATTATATTAATTATTATATAGTATAGCATGCTAATATAATATAATATAATAATTAATAATAGTAATTTGTAAGTATAGTATAATATATTATATTTTAATATAAAGTAAAATAATATTTATATTATAATAATATACTAAATAATATACTAAATCAATTGGATAAGTTAATTTAGAAGTAATTAATAGATAAAATTATATTTTAATAAGGTGTCACATCATCAATTATCCTATATGAATTGTCAAATCAAAGGCTCAAATTATCCCATTATCCCACTTTATCCACTTTACCCCACTCAAAATATCCCAAAGGAGTAAAATTGTATCATTAGAACAATTTTCCCACTTGGCCCCAATTTGTCCCAACCAATAACCCCCCTCAGAGCCAATCCATTAGGCCCAAAATACCCAGCTAAATTAGAAAGGGTAATTTCCGTTAGGCTATGTTTAGTTTGAGAGAAAGGGAGAAAAAGGAAAGTAAAATAGAAGAGAAATTGGGTTTCTACTATTTGGTTTAAAAGAAAATAAAAATAAAAATGAAAATAATTTTCACTGCAAAAAAACTCATACTTATTTTTTCTTTTCTCCTTTCTCTCCGCTGCCCAGGTGAAAACGGGGGAGAGAGATGGAATCGCTCGCTCGACGCCTTCGACTTTCCCCGATCTCTCACCTCTCTCTCTCTCTCTCCAACTAGACTATTAGTTGCAAAAACTAGTTGCTAATTACTACCATTTTAACGATTTTTTTCCTGCGCCTTATCAGTTTGCTATTATTCTTCTGAGCTGGTCTGCAGCCTATTTAATGCCCTGTTTGGATGGAGGGTAGAGAGGGGGAGGGGAAGAGAAATGAGGCTTTCACCTTGTTTGGGAGTTTTTTTAAGGAGGGTAGAGAGGAGGAAGGAAGGGGAAAGGAGGGTAAAATTGCTCCCCCCCCCCCCCCCCCGATTTGGGCGGTAGAGGAGGGTAAAGGGGTGTAATGATATTCTTACCCCCATCAAAACAAATAAAAGGCCTGATGTGTTATTAGTATAAAGTCATTTATGTAAATTTACATATATTTACTTCCTTTCACCTTCATTCACCTTACTCAACTCCCAAACAACATATTACAATTCTCTTCCCTTCTCTTCTCTTCCCTTCCCATTGTTTACCTTTCCTTCCCTTCCCTTAGGGCCTGTTTGGATTTGTAGGGGGTAAAGGGAAGTTAAGGGAAACTGAGTGAAGGGAAGGGAAGGGAAGGGAAGGGAGTTCCCTTCCCCTTGGTTGGGAAACTGAGTGAAGGGAAGGGAAGGGAAGGGAAGGGAGTTCCCTTCCCCTTGGTTACACCCCAATTTGAGGGGTAACAATTTTTAGGAGTTCCCTTCCCCTTGGTTACACCCCAATTTGAGGGGTAACAATTTTTATACTATTAGGGGGTGAATCAAGGGGAATAGGGTGAATTAACTTCACCTCCTAAGTATTCCCAAACAAGGTGAATGAAGGTGAATGGTGCCCCTAACTTCCCTTCACCCTCATTCCCCTCAATCCAAACAAGCCCCAAACACACCATAAAACCCTAGTTTAACTTTGCCTAAACCCTACTTTGATCTACTTTGATGCCGATCAAATCCCCGTCCTCTCCTACCCCCTCAAATTTCTCTCCCGCCTCAGACGGAGCAGACACCGGAAATTTCCGAAAGGACAGAGGGTTTTGATTCTTGCTCCTATGGCGACCCACGAAAACTGCAGAGAAGCCAACAACAAAAAAACCCAAATCAAAGAACTCCTACAATCAAAACCCCCTTCAGACCTCAACTCCCTCCTCACAATCAACCTCTCAACCCTCAAAACCCATTACGAATCCCAGGTCCCAGAATCCAAAACCCTAAACCTCGCCGTCAACCTCCGATCCCAATCCCAATCGTGGACAATTTGGGCCTGCCCTCGTTGCTCTCTGACGTTCACCCAACCTCAATTCCTCTCTCATCACGTCCTCGAAGCCCATTTGAGGCCTAACAAGGAGTTGTTCTCTCTCTTGCCCAAAAAAGCCGAGAGAAGAATCGTCGACGAGTTTCTCAGTGACAGCTCGCAGCCCGAAGCCATTCGCTCTGCGGTCCAAAAGCTCAAGACTTTTGATGTCCTTACGGAAACCCAACTCAATATCTTGTACAAAATCGATAAACCTTTGAAGATTAGAGAGATGGTTGCTTTTGTAGAGGATTTAGTTTCAGAATGCAGCAGCAGTTCTAGTTGTTCTGATAAGAGCGAAGAGAGTGAGGATGAGAGGATTCTTGTTGACGGGTCGAAACTCGTTCTCAATGTCAAGAATGCGGAGGCTCTTTTTTCTTGGTTGTATGATGATGAGGAGGAGGAAACGGGCTTTTGTGAATGGGATGATTTGAAGAGGGAGAAGAGAAACCGAGGGGACGAGATTATTGAGAAGATTGAGAAGGAGTTGGAGATATTGGAGACAATATGCATCAAGAAGCATAGCTTGCTGAGGTACAAGAATGCAGTGGTGATATTAGAGAAGGTTTTTCTTGATTTGGTGGCGAGGACGGGGCAGAATCAAGAGGCGGTCATGAGGAAGATAAGAGGAGATCTTGCTGAAAGAAGCGGAAATGATAATGATGTGCTGAGGCATGTTGCAGCTAATGTTCATAAGGAGGTAGCGTCCATGAAGGCATCAAAGATGAGGAATTTGGTGAAGGTGGCGATGAAAGAAGATACTAGCACGGTTGAAGCATTTAAGATGCTGAATTGGGATTCGGATTTTGAAGTATATATGTTTTTCTTTAAGTTATTTGTTCATGGCTATTTATTGCTATTTGTCTTATTTTATTAGTATGCCTCATAAGCCCGTGTTAGTTTTTTAACTCCCTTAGAAATCACATAATAGTCAGAACTTAGACATTTGTCAAAAACATATTGATGCAGCAAAGTAGCAGGTCTTAGATAATATTATCCGATATCTCAGAATAGATTGCTTTAGATAAATTAGAAAGATTATATTTACTTTCTTATATAAGATTATTTGACTATTTTTAAATGTTATCAAATCCTTTTGAATGGATTACTATAGATAAATTGGGAGAGATTATATCTCTTTTCTTAGTTTATATTTCTTTTCCTTAGGATTTCTTTTTCATCAAGGAACATGTATGCCTATTTAAAGGTATCCATTGTACTCGTTTTATTCAATGAAAATTATAATTAGAACCTAGAGAATCCTCTCTTTCAACTAGTGGATTCCAGCGTTCATGAATCTGAACACGGATTCGGAATTATCTTCGCTTGTGGACTCAGGCAAACCCATCGACGAATGTTTCGGCGATGTCGAATTATCAGTTCCTACTTCCGCTACATTAAGTGGCATCGAAGTACAAGTTCCTGATTCACGCTGACTGGCAACAACCCTGTCCTCCGTACTGGATTCATCTACAACATAAGTTCAACATCATGTCAAAGCAAATGACCCAACTCTTGGCAATAATGGAGGATTGTAATGGTGAGGATCGAGAACGTCAACAAGAGAATCTTCGAAGTTGTATATGTCGATGACATTCTTATCTATAGTAGAAGCTGGGAGGAGCATTTTGTACACTTGAAAGAGGTACTTACAGTGCTGCAAGCAAACAAATTGTATGTAAATCTTAAAAAGTGCAACTTTCTCACCAAGCAGTCTCGTCTTCCTTGGCTTTGTGGTGAGTGTTGATGGTATATCCATGGATGGAGAGAAAGGCAAAGCCACATAAGAGTGGCTGACACCTAAAACCGCATCCGAAGCGAGGAGCCTTCTTTGTCTAGCAACCTTATATTGTCAATTCATCCGGAACTTCTGCAACATCATGGCACCAATCACTGAGTGTATGAAAAAAAGGAAAATTCAATTGGGGAAGAAGCTCGAGCAAGTTTTGTCTTGATCAAGGAAAAGCTTTTTATTGCACCAGTTCTAGTGTTGCCAAATTTGGACAAATTGTTTAAGGTCGATTGTGATGCTAACATTATTGGAGTTGGCGTAATGTTGATACAGGAGGGTCGCCAATAGCTTTTTGAAGTGAGAAGCTCAGTGATGCTCAGAAAAAGTGGTCCACAATCTACATATGTGTTAGACTTTTACTTCATTATTCAAGCTTTGAAGCAATGAGAGCACTATCTCGTACAAAGAGTGTTCATTCTTCCCACGGACAACCAAGCTTTCAAGTTCATCGGTAGACAGCGGAATATTAATGGTATGCATGCCCGATGGATTGAGTTCTTACAGCATTTCACCTCCAACTTGAAGCGCAAGACGGGGAATAATACAAAGTGCTGATGCATTGATTAGGCGAGCTGATTTATTACTAACTTTGCATCCTAAGTGACTGATTTTGAGTTCCTTAAGGAGTTGTACGAGGAGGATGAAGACTTCCGAGATATTTGGCCCAACTAGCAAGCAACACAAGTATCTGATGAGTGTCATATTCAAGAGGGATTCTTATTCAGAGGAAATCAGGATGTATTCCTCTGACTTGATAGTTTTGTTTTGATCAAGGAAGTGCTCTCTACTACACCAGTTCTGCTGAAGCATACACGTTCCTTGATGAAAAAGAAATCCAAACTTTTTCTTAAGAAAAAGAAATCCAAACTTTTTCTTAAGAAAAAAAATCTAAACAAAGAAAAGAGATAAAATCTCTCCTAAGTTATTCATAGTAATCCATTCTAAGAGATTGGATAATATTTGAAAATATTATCAAATAATCTAATCTAAGGAAGAAAATATAGTTTTCCTAATTTATTCAAAACAATCTATTCTGAGATCTTAGATAATATTATCTATAAGATTTGCTACTCTGCTACATGACAATCTCACGAGATTATCATAAAATTATGGGAAAATGAAGTGATCATGGGGACAGGAGTGTGTGTGTTAATAAAATCGAGCATAAGTGTACTTACCCTAGCTACATCTCGATAGTATTTGATGCATCAGTAAATTACCCTTTTTCTTTATCTTTAGATGCGGGTTTTCATGATTGTTTAGATTTCATGATTTTTGCAGGTAGCTAAATGTGATGCAAAGTTGATTAGGAAAAGCATTGAATTAAAGCTGTTAGAAGTGAAGCTTGAGCATGCTGCTGCCTTGGATCATCTTGCTGTTGTTGAGCCTCTAGTGAAGTCATATTTACGGGTTTGTGTTATTTTAGTCAATTATTCAGTTATTAATGGCACACGTCATCTTGATAATATGTTTATTTATACTGACAGCGGCATCTAGAGGAGGAAGCTAAACTTAATGATGCTGCTGAAGAATGAGATTAAAAGTGAAGGTGTTAATAGATCTAAGAGCTGGAAGGTACTTATCTATATTCTTGTATTTAGTTGTATTCTGATACTGCTTATTCTATCCGATTCTGAATTTTAATCCATTTAGTGTATTCTAAGTAATCCATGGGAATCCTCAACATCATTCGCCTAAGGTAAAGTTTTGTAGGTTGCTGCTAATTATCATGTTAGAGCATATTGCAAAATAAGGACTTAATGTTCATTTTTTATTCATAATCTCAATCCATCATTAATTAGATTTGCCAAGCCAGTTGCCTAACATATTCCACCATCCAGTACCATTTGATATGATTGTTTTCAAGTTTATGTGATGACCATATTTAAGTGTAGCTGTATGTCTGCAACTGACCGTTGATTTTTTTTTTTTTTTTTTGACTAATTTTGTGTACAATAGCTATGATAGTAAATACGTTTAATCCTGCTAAATTCATGCCAAACCTAGTAGAATTTTAGATGCTTAATAGAAAGCGGTTAAATTGGTCGTTTACTAGTATTACTTTGAAACTTTAAATCTTATGTTGTTTTGACGTGTGCAATACTGTGACACTTGTGGACACTTTGCGAAAACCTCACGAGAAGCAATCAAATGAACATTATTTTGATGTGACTGTCATTCATTTTAACAATGACTTCTATATTAAGGATGCATGTTGCACCGAAGCACAACTCTGCAATTCAAAGATGAACTAGGCATATTATTATGGCATCTAAAAGAGCTTATTTGCTTTCTTATTGCCAACTAAAGTTTTTGGAGCTTGCTTTTCTAGAAGATATCCAAGCTTCTGCTCCTGCGTCGAGAGACATCTGTAAAATTGTAATCCAAGGAGTGAAAAAGGGGTTTCTGAAGTGGTTTCCTGGGTGGGTGCTCCATTGTATGACATGTAGGTCAAGTCTTTTGACTTTTATAAAGCTCAATACCGTAAATAAAATCCAATGTTTTACAGTGGAGTCCCTGCTCTTGAAATCTGTCCCCAATCTCTAGTTTATTACTTCATAGATATCTAAATTTCTATGTTACCAGGTACTTTAACTGAAGCCATATCCGTAACCGATACATGATAGTACCCATACCGAAATTCTTTGGTCACTTCTTGCATATATGATACATTTGTTTGGGCATGTACGCAATTAAACAATACATGTTGTAATTTAAAGCACTTGTCATATAACTCTTGGACGTATGTCCTGCACTTCACATCCATTTCTTGAATCTAATTGGACATAGGTCAGGTTCGGAACTATGATTTTAATGAGTTGTTTTGATGTATACTTCACAAACAAGTAGTTTTCCAATTTATAATCTACATAATAAAAGAAACGTAAAATATTATAGGAAATCTAATTCTCATAACACACGAATGAGAAAAAATTTACCGTGTCCTCGTACTTTATCTATTACAAATTTGCCGTGTGTCCCCATTTTCCATGCAACATAGCTAAAATTTAAAGGAACTTGGATCTCCACTAAGTAGTCAAGTTTCAGAAGCCTTGGCTTTTGAATGCATTGAGCATTGTAATTATCTTCCTACTTGTTTGCAGAGTGAATTATACAATCACATGCTAATATAAAAAAGTCCATCTCATGCTCTCAGACAATATCCTTGCCATTGAAACTTCCTAAGCAATTAGCTCTGCGGTTGATGATCTATGAATGAAGGGATGTTTCACTCATAGTTCCGCAATGCTCGAGACCCTCAAACCATCATACAGTTCTTGTGAATCAATTCGCGGACTAATTCCTTTGGTACGCGAATTGGTTCCCAAAATTGGTGTACCGCTCACAAGTATGTGGGCGCAAAGTTCTTTTACGCTCACATGTGCTAGGCGCAATGTGATGCGTGCGCCTGAGTGAAGCAAGATGCACACCACACACATAATAGACGAACAAGCATGAAGGAGCAATATTTATGATTTAGTATTCATCTAATCAAATATTCGCCTCTTGTCTCGATTTTGTGAGAATTACAAAGTCCTTATAAAGGATGGGATATTGATCCTAATAATGATAATTTGGAGGCTTCTTCAAGTAAATTGGTGGAGCTTAGATGGATCTATTTGGACTCAAAATTAGCTGAAGATGCACTGATGCTAAGGGAAAGAAGTTAGATAGGTGGGAAAAAATTATTAAGGGTGCACTACACACATAATAGACAAGCAAGCATGAAGGAATAATATTTATGATCTAGTATTCAACCATTGCCTCTTGTCTCGATTTTGTGAGAAATATTAAGTCTTTATAAAGGATGAGATATTGATCCTAATAATGATAATTTGGAGGACTTGGACTCAAAATTTGCTGAAAGATGCACTGATGTGAAGGGAAAAATTATTAAGGTGTTCAGAGAATATATATTTTGTCTAGCGTGTTCAAAAAATTTTAATGTGAGGCATTGAAATATTCTGTATGGAAAATAATGAAATGCATAATTAGCTTTCTAGTTTCTAGTTTTTAGTTTCTATTATACACTTTAAAAAATTGGTAATTGCATCCAAAAAACTTTACAGTGTACCACGTACCCCTCGAATCCAAAATAGCTAAGTGGCAAATTGCGTATCCAAATTTTTTTACCATGACCTGCTAGATAACGCGTTCCCTGTAAAGATGGTTTCACTTAAGGGGCTGTTTGGTTGTTTTATTAACAAAAGGAAATCAATTTCTTTATGTTTCACAAATTTTCTATATACTGTCTTTCCATGTTTGTTTTCATAACAAAAACATGGAGAATTGACATGACCTGAGCATTTCTTTTGTTTGGTAATTGGTAATAGGAAATTCTCAATAATAAAAGAACAATTTCAATACCTATCTATTGTTTGGTAGCGAAGAAACCACCTTTGAAATTGGGGCATTCTTCATTGTTATATCTCAGAAATACTTTCGGACGTGATTGTTGAATTTTTAATTGAGACAAATGCCTCTTCTTACTGATTTCAACACAGAATAGCTACAACTTGTTTCCTATTTTAAGTAACAATTTACATCCCACCAAACAACAAAAAAGGGAAACTGTTTATTGAAATTAATTCCTTAGGTGGAATTTTACCCCATTTCTATGAAATAACCAACAACCTCTAAGGAGAAACATACTGCCAGTGTTAGTTCTACTCATTTTTTAGTATAAGTAAAAGGATTACTTGCACAAGACCCAATATTATCACTCTGTGCCACTAAATTTGATATAGGCAGAAACACTCCCGGAGTGAAATTGATTTTGCCTCTTTTACCCTTAGGAAGTTTTTCTGTCAAATAAACAATTTTCTCTTTCTCCCATATCTCTCTCCCGCCCTCTCTCAGACAAACATAAGGGGTAATAAATGGCACAACATGATACAAGGGACCTATTTGCAACTAACCTTAAATTAGACAACTAGCAGTCTATACACTCTATACCATGTCTTTTACCTTAACACTATAAGCACAAGGCTGATATTTGCAATTGAGAGGATCTATTGAGTGTTGTGCAACTGAAATGGTTCTCAAGCATTGACCTATTGAGAAGGGGTAAGACAAGTAGGGGAGGGAGGGAGATGTATAAAAGGAAAAACTATTTCCCGTGTTGCTCTGTAGAAATTTATTGAACATATCTGTACTATATTTATAATTATTCACACTTTGCTCGCTATGATAATAGAGTGACATCTTGACCTCTTGACATGATTTAGATTATGATTTATAGGTAAACTTGGTTTTTAGTTGGTAGCATGTATCTTTGTTCTTTTATCCATTCAGATGGTGATTTACCATTTCTGAGTATGAAATTAACGAGGATGTATTTGATATGATGAAGCCAATAAAATGATTGGTTTTTAGGGGTAGTTTAGTTGGAGGTTATTTCCTAGAAATGGGGATTCCTATGGCAGCCAAGAAATTAATTTCCTTAAATAGTTTCCTTTTTTACTGTTTGGTGAGGCGCAAAATTACTAGCCCTACTTTCTAAAGTGATGGAAATTGTAAAAAAGATAAACTGATTTAAGCTATGTTTGTGTCAATGTTGAAAAAAGTGGTAAAAAATGCCACTTAAGCGGTTTTGAAAGTGGAAGCGGTCCCTGGCCTCTTCGCTTTCAGTAGTATTAAGTAGATACTTGCCGTTTGCCCTCCAAGAAATTTTTTTGGGATCTACCACTGCATGTGTGGGAGTCTATTTCTGTGAAACCAAGATAAAGAAATCCTCATTTTCAAAGGTGGTTTCTTTGTTACCAAACAATAGAATGGTATGGAAGTTTTTTTTATTATTGTTGAGATTTCCTTGTTATTAAACAATAGAAATGCTCAGGTGAAGTCAATGCCCCTGCTTTTCATGTGAAAACAAACAAGGAAAAATAATTTTAGGAAATCTTTCCTTTGTACAGTGGTACTATGTCTATGTTTGTGCGTCCTTTATAGCTCGCATTGTTTCATTTTCCCCCTCTACTTTTTGGCATTTCTCCAACATATGTAAGTGGTTTTAACTATTGTTGTTACTTACTGAACCTTGTGCGTGTTTTAGCATGAGTCTTGCGTATTATCCTCATAGTCGGCTCATTACATTGTCCATAAATACTAAAAGCAAAAATTGCAGTAGATTTAAAGTTTATTTTCATTGAAACAGTCCTGTTTTTGGAGCAAAATCTTTTTTTTTTTAATCGAGTGGTGTTGTTTTCTGTAGCAGGCTTTTCAAAGGGCTCAACTAGTTTGTACCTGAGGATATCAACTTGCAAACAAAGTCTATGCTTGTTTGGTGGTTGTCCATGATATCAACAAGAAAAACATATGCAAATAAGAGCAGAATTTTACCTAGTATAGCCTGGTCGCAGATGTTAAAAGAGATGCATATGTAACAAATTTACTTGCTCTGTAATGTAAATTGGTAATAATAAATGGGTCTAAAGAATAAGCAAATTCACTGCCGGTGAATCCTTTGCTTCTGAAATGCTTGTGCTTTTTGTGGAGTATAACACACGGAGGCCTCTGATATTTAACTGCTTATCACTCAAATAGCAGGCTATTTATAATGGCAGGGTTCAAAATAATGTGTTTGAGATGAGCTTAAACTGATGATACAATCATTTGAAAGGTGTACAAAATCTGGCCTTCTGAAGTTAAGGGGGAAAAGAAATACAAACCCAAGAGCCAAGAATCAGTAAGTTGGGCACGAGCCCTAATCTTTGTTGTTTAAATTTTCATTGGCCTTTTTAAGCCAGGGGGGTGATAGTACAAACCCAAGAGACAACAGTCAGCAAGTTGGGCATGAGCCGTAAATTCTTCACTGATCAAAATATCGGTTAGATTTAATACAAGATCAAAAGAAAATAAATACGCATCTGAGTAAAATGTACATAGAACTTCTCTCAAAGGCAGGGAGCAGAATCAACAATTCCTCATCACAAACAACAAAGAATAAGCATCAAAATCATGAACAAAAATGCAAACCAATACAAAAATTTGCACATAAAAATCTCAAGTAGAGAAAACACCATTAGGGGAATGTGGACTACTCTCTAACAAAACGCTACGACTACAATAAGATCTCGAAGTGCCTGAAGATGACAGGTATCTCGGATCCCCACTGAAAGCAATAATCTGCTCATCTCGGTTTGATTCCCTTTGAACACCACAGTCTCCTTCATCTTCCATTGCTTGCAAAAAGGCACTGTGTAAAGGGTCCAATCTCTCATAAAGCAATCTAATAACTTGTGTAGTTGTTGGTCTCATTGTTCCTTCTCTCTCGGTACACCACTGAATTATTCTGACTATAACTTGGAACTGTTCTATGTTGAAGGAGTTGGATATCCTTGGATCAATCAATTCAGAGAGTTTGGAGTCCGAATCCATGAATTCTTGAGACCATTCGAGTAGAGTTATGTTATTGTGTATTACTCGTTTACCGGTGAAAAGCTCTAAAAGAAGCACACCGTAACTATACACATCGCTTTTTTCAGTTAGCTCCTGAGTCACCACAAACTCTGGATCTACATAACCTGCATGTTGTGAAAATAATTTATCTACGGATAAAAATATTTCTCTCTGTTCATGGAAAGCATGCATAACTCCATGTATTATCTTTTTATGATTAATTATTAAATCTTCCAACATTTCGTGTATAGAAATCTTCCCCCCATGATTTTAATGCAATAGTTTAATCTCAGAGGGCACTGGTTTGAAGATGGAGGGCTCCAACTGCCTCTGACTATTTAAACTGGTTCAATAAATTCAGTGGGCATTGCACATCATTATTCTCTGTTGAACTTCACTAGTTAATTTCCATTTAAGTTCTTACTCGATGACCACCGCTGCATTCTTTGTGATGTGAAAGTACGAAGTACACCGTAATTTTATGATTTAATAAAGGTCGTCTTACAAAACACTGCTGCATGTAGTGTTATCCTTTTAATCTTCAAGTTTGAAGTTTGAAAAATAAGAATAAAAAATTCATATAGGCCAAATCAATTTTAAACCAAGGTTTTAGTGTTATCAGGTTATGATGATCTTACCTGGGGTTACCTGGATAATTGTCTCCACTGGTTCAAAACTGGTTGCAGCACTTCTTGAAGCATGAGCAAGACCAAAATCAGCAACCTAAATACAATTGGAAATAAAGATCCTCATAGGACTTGGGAAAAAATATATACTGGTAACTTTTAGCAGCTCATATATATTTACCTTTGCTAGGAAATTACCATCCAAAAGTATATTGCTGGACTTTATGTCACTGTGACAGAGAGGAGGATCACAATAGAAATGCAGGTACTCCTGCACAAGTATGATTGGAATTTGGATTAAGCATCTGGAGATATGTGAAGTTAACAAAATTATTCCTCGATCATATATCAAAGAGTATATTATTTTACCAGTAGTAAATGAACTACAACTCAATCATTTGGTGGCAAAATCTACAGCATTGATCCCAAAAGTATGGGATTGTGATAAGTTAATTACATATTTCGCAAAAAATCCATAAACTTACAAAATCTTCATAAGTATCTAAGAGATCTCTAGAATATGCAGATTGTGCAGAGAAATCCACTGAACTTACAAATAAATCCAAAAGACTTCCAAACCTTGTAAATTATTGGGGGAAAACCCCCAGAACCAACCAATTTGGCACAAAACCCAAAAATGCTTCCAAAAGCTATGAATTTCTACATAAAAGTACCCAAATTATTAAAACATCAGAACTTGCAACATTTAAAGAATAATCTGAATTTCCAGTTTAAAGAATAAACTGGATATTGCTAAAACAAACTGAACCTTTAATTTTAAAGAATAAACCCTAAAAAATGCAAAAAGAGCCTTGAAATTTCACATTTTTAGGTATTCAGAATATAAACCAAATATGACCACGTGCAATGATCGTGCACTGTACTAGTAGCTCAAAAAGAAATAACACCTTTCCTTTTTTTTTTAATCTATAACTGACAAAATCGAATAGACAAGGTTCCTCATTATTTTATGTTCTATTATTTATAAATGAAGGATCTTAGAAAAATTACCAGAGCATTAGCCACATCAATGGCAATTTGGATTCTAGTATGCCATGCCAATGGAGCTTTTTCAAGTGCTGCATAGGTAAAAGTAAAAAAGGTAAGTTTTGATGGTTAACCCAATAGAAAAGCCTAGAATCATGAGGGATAAGTAAATGAAATTACAATGGAGATGGTCCTTTAAGCTCCCATTTTCCATATATTCATATAGTAGGAACCTAAAACAACAAGACAAATGAAGTTAATCTTCCATTTGCGATAATCATGCAAACAAAATAAAACTAATCAAGAAAAGATAAAAATTGAACTACTTTTCATGTCTCTCAAGGCAAAAACCCCTGAGAGAAAGAAGATGGCGATGATGCAATTTGCCAATAAGCTCCATTTCCCGATAAAATTCTTTTTCCCCATGCTGTGAAAATCTTTTCATCCGTTTTACAGCAGCAATCGAGCCATCATCAAATTGTGCTTTATAGACTGTAGCAAATCCTCCTCTTCCAATGGTGTTGTTAAAATTGTCAGTTGCCTTCTTTATCTCTCTGTAACTGTACCTTCTGAAAACACTTATCTGGCCTGCAAGAAGACATCTGCAATTGAGCATGGTCTGATCCAACTTGAACTACAGGGAAAGTTAATAGTGCAGTTGATAGCAAAAGAGATATAACCCAACAATAGAAATACTAATTTGGTGATGATCAAGACAAATTACAGTTCAGTTATAGCTAGTCCTTGCTAAAACTAGAGAAATATACGTAGCAACAAGATTATTAATAACTGATATTGGTGCTTTTTGCTACTCATCTATTATTGTTTTCATTATAGATCAGTCAGAATCATAATGTCATGTGATGGTACACATGTGTCCTTTATCAATGGTTCATTTCCTTTTTGTAAAATCATCAAGTTCACTTGACAATATTACTATAAAGGATTCAGTTTGAAGAATGTACTCATGGATATTTGATATGAGAATATGAAAAGAAAAAAAACGAATAAAAGAGGCTGACCTCTTTGATTCTTTCGAATTTTTCTATACGGGGAAGCAACAGATGATATCTCAATAGGAGCGCCTTCACTCGTGAGCTCTCTACTTTTCTTTCGAATAAGTAGAATCAAGATTACCAACAATAGAATTGCCGAGCCAATGACCATAATGCCAATGGATGTAATCAATTTAAACCAATGTTTGTGGCGATGTTTCTTGAGAGGTGAATGTGCAATTAGGTGCTCTGCAGGAGCTTTGGAGGACACCGGACTTGGAGAAGCTTCAGGTCCGAGTGGCTGAGAAGGTGGTTCTGAATCATTCACTGAATTGCAACTCTAATTAGAATGCACAAAAATTGTTAACAGAAATGAAAGATTATAACACATATTAAATTCTTTATTTTTATTTTTTGGAAAAAGAATCCATGGTAGATAATTTACCTGTGCAAAAACTTTGAACATTATGGTCAAATTGATTATTAGTTCTTGTATGATAAAGATATGTGTATTTTTTTTAGATGATAAAAAAACATTTATATCTACTTAAATAGAAGCTTTACTTCTCAGTTACACGTCTACTGAAGAAACAAACAAATTGGATTCACACAAACAATGTAATGCAGGATGACCATTAGTGTTTGTCGGTTGAGTAGATATGCAAATAGACAAATGTGAGGAGGTAAGGTATTTTTCATATCTAAAAGATAGTTTTGTATTCAACAGATAGGGTCCCAAGAAATAGTTTTGTGGATTCACATGGAGGATACATAGCACCCCAGAATTTAATGCCTACAGAATTGCACCCCAGTTGTATTCAAAAGAGACGAAAATAAAGACGGCAAAGGGAGTGAGATTAGCATTTGAGAGATTGACTCTAAGCTTTGTTGACTAATGTGGAATCGTGACTTGGTTATACACCACGGATGTAGGTAATCTCACGTTGATTGGTGAAGCTAATTAAAATTGTGTTTCTACAGTTGTTGTCTCTCTGTTTTCCTTTCCTTTCTTTCATTGATCTGCAGTATTATTCCACTTTTTTGCTAATACAAGATGTACTAAGAGTGGAATCTTTAATTCCAGGCTTAATAAGATTCATTAACAACCTGTATTTAGCACAACTGAATCATGTAAGTTTCATACATGGAAGATTGCTAACAGTATAATCATCCTTTGATCTGTCTGCTTACTAGTAACATCAAAACAGCAGGAAATATAGATCAGACATTCGAAAAGCACACCCTTGAAGCTCATTTTCACTAATTAGCACGCTACTCATATATGCATTTGGATAAATATATGATCCATAGATATCCCATCATCATTACAGTGGCAAAAACAATTAAAGGAAGCAATAATACCCTACCAATATCCAAAAAATAAATGAATACATGTACACAACATCAGATAATAAATTCACAGATAAACACATAAAAATACACAGTTAAACTAATTAATAGATACTATCTAGAATGGAACTTTAAACCAATGATATATCAAGTTTGCAATGGTCAAACCTGGATGAATGGCAAGCTCCTTGACACTAAAGAAGCAACCTGCGAAATCAATAGGTGAAAAGTTGTCTCCTTGAGTTGAAAGCGCAACGAAAGCTGCATCACGACAAGTACTTAACGTGACATTATCTTGTACTCCAATAAGATGGCGAAGGTAAAGAATATCAGAGTTTAAGCACCTCCTGCAACTATTTTCATTTGAAAGTGGCATCTTGCAGTTTCTAATAACATCATCGAAATTAGGTGACTGTAGCATTTCTAAGACAGTTGATCTACCCTGGCACTGATTTGAAACATGAATTTTTTCTCCTAACCCACAAAATATAGTGGCATTGGGTGGAATTCCATACGAATTTAAGTTTTCAGATACATGATTGAGGCAAATATCAGTTAATGATGCTGGAACTCCTAGATTTCCTGTTGTCTTTGCATACCGAGCAAGAGAAACTGTGACAAAAGCATTCATATAGCGACAACATTTTGCTCTTCCACTTCGAGTTGAACAGGAAGAAGCTGCTAAAGTAAAATTAGGCCAACTCAAATCCAGTGGACAATCTGCAAGTGAAAACAGAAAGTGAAATAGTGATTCATTAGAACCAAATAGAGGAAAGACTGCTAGTGCTGAGATGTTTGCTAGAAAAAATAAGTTAACATATAATCAAAGAAATGTAAAGAAAAAAGGCAAAAAATGGACTCTCTCTGATTGAGAAAAAACATGTGAAGTTATTAATGTAACTGGCTTGCTTTATCTTTTACTTAAATTAATTCGATTATCACAGAAAACAATGCGTATAATAAGAATTCATATAACGGTGATTGGGTTGTAAATAAGGCCGTACTGTTGTACAATTCTGTTGCAGGGTTACTTAGGCAGCTCGATCGTGCACCAATACATTGCTTAGGATGCACCATTAGATACTCTAACTAAAGCATGAGATTGAAGTTTGAAATGAAGAAGTTAAAAGTCATATGATCGTAGGATTGTGAATCGCCAGCTTATAACCGTTTTTGTTTTTTGTTTTTTCCCCCTCCTTTACTTCAAACGCAGGTCTCAAAGATTTCATGCCATCATCGGCCAGCTTATAACCCTTTTCGAACTAAAATGATAATGGGTCATCTATGGAGCAAACATTTCAAAAATTTTATAGCAAGTTGCATGTGGCTGCCACCTGATATTTGATCCTCTAAATTGATAATGGATTTCTTGCAAGCAAACTGTGAGGATGAGAGGGTTTGCTACTAATATTAAAAAGACAGGTCTCGGGTAGAAAAAGGATATTGGATATCAGTTTACAAACAGAGTTTTGTACAAGACAGAATTCCAACTGTTTGATTTAACTTTCATTTAAGGGTTTTATATGGAAACCACCTTTAAATTAGTGGTGTAATACAGGAAACATCTTTATTGTTTTAATTTATACATGAACCACCTTTAAAACATATTTCGTTTCAATCAAATGACCAAAATCCATTACCAATTGACTTTTTTATCAAAATTAGTTTAATACCCCTCTTTTTACTCTCTCTCTCTCTCTGCCCCCCCCACGACACCCCCACCCGCGCCACCCGTCGAGATCTGTGGACCCTAGAGAGAGAGAGGGGGGGGAGAGGAGAGGGAGTATGTGAAAAGAGGGGTATTATAGGAATTTTGACAAAAAAGTTAACATGACATGGGTTTTGGTGGTTAATTGGAACGAAATATACTTTAAAGGTGATTCCTATATAAACTAAACAATAAAGGTGGTTCATTCATTATACCCTTATTTTAAAGATGGTTTCCATATAAAAACCCTTCATTTAAACCAATACTTTTTAACTTCATTGCATCAAATCAAGCCAAAGTCATACAAACAGTTCTTTGCTCAGACTAATTATCTGAGCACATTAAAACATGAAACATAGTTGACTGCTATTACGGTTGACTAAAAGGATTTCAATTTACTAGCAAGCAAGCTTGAGGTATATCATTTGCCAGAAATCTAAGATCGGTGTGTTCTTCCTTCAAATGAAATTTCTCTACTGTGCCATCAATATTGTGTCCAAAATTCCAGAGGCTTTCACCTAAAAATGTGCAAACACTTAAACAGCTTTTTCCCCCTATATATTGATAATATATCTTCAACTACAGCAATAAAGTGCAAGCAGAGAAGGTAGCAACATTAATGAGAGTATGACCAAGTCACGGTGGAAGATAATTACACCAAGTGCTTCAAATCAACCGTACAACTTACTTGACCCTACAATTAAACACAATATTAGTCAACCGAGGGGCAAATTAAAAAAAAAATCATCCTGATACAAAGACCGTACCTTTACTAAATTATAATCAAATCACAACCCCAATCTACCATAACCCATTTCATGATTCACCTCCCTCCAATCACAAGAAGACCCAAATCAATCAAGGACTAAAGAAACCCTCACATGCATATAATTCATTCATATAATGTGATGAAACCAAGTTCATTGAAGCATCCTATAGAACAAAAGAAACCCATTTCCAAAAATCACCCATCCGCACCAGAATCAATCCCAAAGCCTCAAAAGCTCTGCTACAAAGAATAACTACGCCAGCAAAAGAGAAAAGGGGCAGCTAAAGTCCTATCTTTCAAGCACCAATACACGAGTTGTTGGTTGGGGGGGCGTGGGGGGGCATGAGATGTAACCATTTGAGGCCGTTACTAAGAAGCTCCTGGGGATGGAGAAAGGCCATGGCGGCCGCCATCGAGAATCCCACAAACAGAGCTAACATTGATGAACACTGTTCTTTTTAAAATATATATATATTCTGAAAACGGAAGGGGAAAAAAAACCAAGTCGATGTTTCTCAGAGTTCACTCTCTTTTAACTGCCATGTGACACGCTTGAATCGAGACAGCGAGAACGGTTGAGGCTTGAGCTATCCGACAGTACGATTCGTCGCACGCGTTGGAAACGACATCCTAACGTGGCCCTTATGGGAGTCCGCGGTTGAGCAGAACACGAGAGTCGGAGCTCAGTGGCGGGG